>NW_008655252.1:3045-62517 GCF_000695815.1 Acanthisitta chloris | reverse complement strand
GGAAAGGTAAAATTGAGAAAGAAAGCTTGGATTTAGAATTACTTCTGAGTCCTTTGATTCCTGGAATACTGCAAATTCTCCTCTGCATCGCTTGGGAGTGAAGGGACATAGCGATCAGGAATTTGTGATAGATTATAAATATCACATAGGTTATTTGCTGAAGAAAAGTATTAACTTCACTATTCTAGATGTCATGCAACCTTGACTTTTCCCTTACAAAAATAATTTCAAGATTCTGCTACATTTATTTTTATTTGCAGAGCATGTTTTGTCCAAGATTTTATTTAATCATTAGGTGATTTGAGGTGGCCTACAGAATGAAAAGTCTGTAAACTAGGATCTCTAACACTGCATGTTCTATGCTGTTTTTAGGACTCCTTCCTAAACCACTCACATTTGGGGAAAAATATGTGGATTTTAAGATATCTTTAGGCGTCATGACAGAACTGGGTGGGTTTTTTTAGAAGAAATATTTTTCACTAAAGGAGTAGATATTGAATGACTCAAATATTCATCTAGAATTCATCAGATTTTCAGAGAGAAGCTAGATGATCTGTCAAGGCCCTTTTTTTATGAACACTAGTAATGATTTCAATTGAGAAAAATCAAAGCCCACAAAAATTTCAACCTGTTGGAAAGATTAATTTGATTTTTCTGTTCTTGCATTTTAAAATGTACTTCCATTTATTAAAAAGGAGAAAAACCCACAACACTTAAAGCAACACACATTTTTTTCTGAGTTAGAAAATAAATTTTCTTCTTTTCATCATGATTAAATTAAAATAACATGAAAGAATGAGTAGCATGTAATTTCCACTTTCTTTTAGCATTGCAGATATAACCGATAAATACTAGTCTTCAAACAATTGTTTTATGGTGTCATTCAAAGATATATCTGGATATTGTGTATTGGAAGGTTCATTGTCCATTGAAATCAAGAGGTTGTCAGTTCTCTGTGCCTCCAACAAACCAAGCACCACCTAGAAATTCTTATTACCTCTATTAATGTTGCATGAACTTCTCTTGTCATGTTTTTTTGGTTCTTTTTTTAATTGTTTGTATCTCCTTTTTTCATAAGCTGCAAAGCCAATCTTTATTGCATTCTCAATGGTAACTTCTGTCCAAAGCTGTTAAAAAAACTATGATGGGACCAATTCTATTCAGGTGGATGAAAATATAAGCTGTTATTAAAAAAAATATTTACCTTGTGATTTAATAAAGTTGATGTTTTCGTTATGGAAATTTTATTTTATTGTTATTAACATGGAAAGGATTGTGAATCATTAAATATATTTAACTGCTTTTGTCACAGTAGCCACATCTTACTATGTACATCATAAAATATATTTTTGTTATCAATAATATCTGAAAATTAGGAAATTCCCTTCTTACTATCATGCAAGCAAAGGTAAAACAAGGTGCACCATGAATATAAGAGATACATTTCTGTAAAAGACCCTTTCAGTATGTATGTATACCCCATATTATGACATAAGAAAATGTAATTAGTTTATTATTTTATTTTAAAATATTTGGACTGTGTCCAGGGAATCTTTTCAAGAATGAAATAGTAATCAAATTAAACAAAGCAGTCAAGAAACATGTGTTGGAATTCTTGTGCATAAACTTCTTTATTCTTGGTTGAAGAATGAAGATGACACATTAGAGGCCTCAGCAAGGTGTGTGCTTATAAGCAGTCAATGGGAAAAATTCCAAATTTCTGAGGAAAGATAAGTAAATGCTCACTGATTTTTGAATCCCTTTACCCAGAGGACAGAAAACGAGCACAGGTGCATAAACACAGGTTTTATTCCAAGTTGTTTATTTTCTCTTTTTTTTTTCCATTTTTGAAGCTTTGTTTATATTAATCACTTTTCATCAGGCTGTGGCAATTTCAAATGAAAAAGAGAAAGCAAACATGTCAATGAAGTGTGAGTTCTGTTTGAACAGAAAAGATAAAAATTTCACACGATTTGGCTTTTTCCTAGATTAAAAAAATAAATTAATTTAAAAAAAAGGTAAAAATCCCAGGATTTGGCCTAATGCTGCTGCATGTTTCTGCAGTGAGCAATTATTCACAAGTAATGTAGAAGGTAAATATCAGAATATTTTAATCACCCCCTACAGATGCAGAATGTTATTCTCCTGTAGATTGCTAAAAGGCTTGAAGCAATCTTTCCATTGTCCTGAATCATAGAATGGTTTGGGTTGAAAGGTGGCTTAAAGACCATCTAATTCCACTCACCCTGTCATGAACAGGGAAACCTTCCACCAGATCAGGATGCTCAATCTAGACTTTAAAGGTGTGGGAAAGTTTTCATTCTGTATGACTGTGAGGTCTACCTTTGGAAATATGATTTCAGCTGTTTTGCAGATCTCAAAACTCCTTTGAGCTGGATTCTAGCTTCAGTGCAGCCTTCTTTCTTCAAGCACACTTTTAATTTGCTCCACACTTGTGTTTCTGAGAATATTCCCACCTCTCTGAGCTCTCTCTCCCCTTGTTTAGCCTAATTGTGAATACATGGAAAGGGAAGATTTTTATGTTGGTTAGGTAGAAGATTGGTAGGGTTCAAAAGATGTATTTGCTGACAGCACTGGTATGGACAAATAAGAATTTCTCGTGTTTTGTACTCATACTATAGTTTTCAGTACCAAGCCTTCAACAGAGGTGGCACAAGCGCTTATAGGACAGAATTAGACCTGATTTGAATAAATTTAGTTTTAACCCTTAAAGTCTCTCAGTACTTTTACAAAAGACTTAGGTATAAGTAAATTTTGCAGTGTAAGGTTAACTCTATGAAGTTAATCAGTGTCAGGTTACAGTGAAGTTGCTCATAGGATCTTTGACAAGAATTCCAAACTAAGATTTGAGGGTTATTTTGGGGAGTGCCAAAACAATGACTGAGACAGAAAGTCCAGGTAAAAATAAAAATCTCTGTAATTGTGATGGGTCTAGATGACTGGTTACATTCACCTATTCACCTCTGTTTCTGCACTGTTGTTTTTTCCTTGACTATGGGGCTTTATGTCAACTGTTATGAAATCTTGTCTCAATATCTGTACCCTAGCTGCTCTAATAATCTCAAGTCATGTTGCAAATTGTTGAAGTCTCTATCTTGTTTCAACGTCTCAAGCAAAAAAAAAAAGCAACATAAAAGCCAACAAAGAAAGTCCAGAAGTTTTACCAGAGAGAGCATGTAGGAGTTATTATTGTTCATTTCAGTTTATATTTTTCTTCAATTAATAAATGTAGCTTCTGTCAATATCTCTGGGGCAGACTCAAAAATCCAGCAGGAAGCCCAATTGTTTAGGGAAAAAAAAGGACAAGAAAACTTTATTTTAAAATATACTTTCAGAGTGTTAAGAGATTCAGTTATACGTAGAGATAACAAAGGTAAAAAGTGGAAAACAAAGGTGAAAGGCAAGTAAGAACCAACAAGACAGAGCAAGTAAAGCCTTAGGTGATATAATTTTCTTATTGTTTACTTCTATCAGCTAAAGTAACCTACTTACACTAGAATGGCAACACCACTGCAAACAAGTGGGATGTAAATATGTTTTTTAATAACATGTGCTATTAAAAAAAAGAAAGTTGTATTCTTTGTACTGACCTGGCCCAAGGTGTGGCACTTGAACAAAGTTTCTATTGCACGGCTTACAGGAGATGCAAAATTCCTTTTCAGACCTTACGTTACTGGCACAGATATTCTTTTCTTATTGATAGCACTCAATCACTATGCTTGTTTGGTTTTTGTTAATTCTCTCTATGCCTCAGTCTATCTGACTATATAAAAGTCACAAAGGGATTTGCCAGAGTGAGAAGCAATAACAATTTATTGCCAATTATGTAGTAGATAGTCCTGAGGTGAGAAGAGAAATACATCAGGCAGTGTGGCAATTTGCTGGACTCCTCCTTTTGTAGTAGATGGTGCTCTCGATTTCTTTTATATTGCCCCTGAAGAGAATGGAAGCAGTGAATCTCTAGATGAGAAAAGATATTTTGTGTTGCCGACAGCTATCTTCCTACTTGTGAAATAATTTTCCCAGGCAGCTTTTCTTAAGTTTGTGTCTCTATTATGTATCTGAGACAGAATGGAAGGCTTTTGACCAGATCACTAATAAATTCTAGCACCTCTTCTTAGCATTTATCAAAGGATACAAATTTGATTTCCAGTGCTCCTGAGTTTTTATTTTGCTAATTGAAAAGCCACCAAATAGATGGAACTGGAATACTCAGAATAAAGCAGTTCAGAGGAAATTCAATGTCACTCCAAACACCTTTGCTGGAAGTTTGCTTGCCCTGAGTGTCCTCAGACTGCCACCTATACCCAGCAGCACACCCAAGGCCCACACAGTCAGCCTGACCTCCCCTGTCTTTTTAGTGGGACTTTTCCATGAGATGCATTTCAAGTGCTACAGCAGTGCAGAGGAAGTGAAGACTCACAAGGATCTGCAGGGTGGGGCATGAACAAACAAATACAGATGTCATTATGCATATTTTGGCATTTGATATTATGGTTTTTCCTAACCCAGTGGTATGTAGCTGGTTTATTTAAGGTTTTGTTCCTTTTTTACTTGACAGTTAACAACACGGGCTGGGCTGAAATTAAACGTCACCACAGAAAGCCCTGGCTCAAAGCTCTGGCAAAATCCTCTGGATTTTGGGGAATGAAATTAAAATTCAGTTTTCCAGTGAACTCATTTCCCCCTCCCTCAGGAGGATCCAAGTGGTTTGTTAAACAATATTGATTTAACAGGGAAAAAAAAAAGCTCTAACCAGAAAGCTTAATAGAGAAGAACACCTAATATGGACACCAAAAATAAACCTGTGTATAATCTCCATCTCCAGGAAGCCACTGCAAGGCCAGTTGGTCGCTTTCCTCCTCTTGCAATAGTCATCCCTCACTCATATTTGTAAGTCTTTGTTTAAGTACTGAGGTGTGAATTAAGCTGATGTGATAAAGCACTATGACTTGCTTTTGTAAGCTTCTTCTCGCTCCACGCACCTATCCCTCTTGCCATGCCTACCAGCAAAAGCCTGTGTAAATAACTCCCACAGATCTGCCCACAGTTTTTGTTATTACAGCTCCTGCAAAAAAATGTATCACATGGTGAACTGAAAAATTGCTCTGCTCACAGGAGTTTTAACTGTTTCGTATGTTCCTGCTCACAGGGGACTCTTGCACTAGGTTTATTATTTCTTATTTTGGCCTTGAACAGTTTAGCATAAGACTTAAAGCCATGGGTTTGGATTAAGGAAACCATTCACCCTAGAAATATTTAGGCAGAGCCAGCCTAGAGTTCTATGTATGTTCAAAACTGCAACCTTATCTCTACTCAAAGGTATAATTTTCTATTTAACACCAATGTCTTGCACAACCCATGCAAATATGTTCCAAGTCTGCCCTTTTGTTTTACCAAATATTAACATAGCTCCCCTTTAACAGGTACCATGGCTGCATGCTAGTTCTTCAGAACTTTAAATGTTTTCATGCCTCTTTGTGTACGTATGACAGATCTGTTATCAAAAAAACACAAACAGATCATAAAAGTTGCATTATTTTTATTTTACTGTGATTTTGAAGAATTAAGTGGCTTACCAAGAGATCAGGGAGAAACTCTGAAGGAAACCAGTGCACTGTTGAATTCCAGCTTATACTACAGTGCAAGATTGCTACAACTCAGTCATTCCTTTTCCACCTCTCAAGGTAAGGAATGTCAACTCCTGATTGCTTTTAGAGGAAGTAACAAATTAATGCAAAAGTAAATGGATATATAAGTATTTTATAATTTATTTCAGGTTAAAAAAATATCCTTTTCTGAATCATCTTTTATTTGGCATACTGGAGTGGAAAACGGCACTCCTGTTGACTCATTGTTGTCACATTAATTACACTGTTGTTCATTTTTGGATTTAGACATAAGTTGATTACTCACAGGGTTTAATTCAGTTATGCACATTCTTCTGTAGTGAGGCAATCCAGAATGTATTCTATTCAGTGATCTGCAGCATTTGAGCATTTTTATTCATACTTTCTGATTATTTGCGTATTGGTACTTTAAATACTAATCAAGATTCTTGAGCACTTTCTAGCTTTCATTGCTTGTGCATCATTTCTGTATGGGGCACTGAATGCTTGTACCTGGTGGGTGTTTGATGGTTTACAGAGTATTCCAATCTGATGCTCCAATGTTTCTGCATGAAAGGATTCTTCTTGCTTTTACTGAGTGACAACAGCAGTTAAATTGTCTCCTGTATCATTTAGCCCAGAGGATCATTACTATTTTGTTCATCTCCCATTGTTTCTGTTGAATATACCTACATATTTTCCTCTAGAAACTAAAAATTGTGGGGCTTTCTAAGTTTAGATATCCCTCAAGATGAAGAGAGACAAAAATATGATCTACCTGTCAAGCCAGAATTTTTTTATAGAACATGTGTGACACCAGAGCAATTAATACCTAACCAGTTTACTCTATGAATCAACAGCCTCCTAGGTTGGATCCTCACAGTAGGTGACCAGGAGTTAAGCCTCCCATTTTGCAGGCTCCTTTCTGCTGCACTTCAGTTGAATATGAATAGATCTTTTTCTGCTTCTTTTAGCTAACCATTATCTTGGGAGTTCACTTTGTTTTGCTATTAGTTCATCTCCTCTTTATTTTATACATGTGCAGCTTTCTGTAGTTCTTTCCAGAATCAAAGGGTCAACAGCTCAAAATTTTTGCTGGTTAGACCTTTTCTGTTTCTCACATGATGTATCATTTATTCTGAGTAGGCCAAGAAGAGATTGGAGGTCTATATCCTTTTAATCTGATAGATCTAGTCTGTTTCTTGCCTTTTTTTTTTTTTTTTTTCCTAACATGCTAAAGTAATGGTCAAAGTCAAAGACTTAATTCACAAAGGTAATAAGAGAATGAAAGTTTAATAATTATTGTTTTGGTTATTAATGTCATCTAGCATATTCAAACAAATGGTCCTTAAACCTTGTGACTTGCAATAAATCATTGTGAGATATTGTCTGATATTAAAATTATTGGTTTGTTTGATGAACAACTCAATGCCTTGACTGCAGTATATCTCTTACAGGCAGGGCTTTAGGAAGTGTTTTTTTTAAAACACAGGATATTCATTAATTAGTTATACCTTTTTCATTTTTTGACATTTTCAGAGCAACTGAATACCAACTAGCAGCCCAAGAATCTCCCTTGTACTTTTCTCAGATGTTACATCATAGATTCTTAGGTATGAAGCTTAGAAATCATTAACACCGGCATGGAAATCAAGCTAATTACAGAAATTAATTGAGAGCTGTGCAGGGCCAATCTTCTTAAGTACTAAGTTTTACACATGTTCTGACAAATATAATATTTGTATACTTTTTCTTCTTTGCATAATATTAACAATATTTCCTGGAGAAAATATGTCCAATGTCTATTCAGTGTATGTTTTCTATAGGCTTCTTTGGGTCTTTCCATAGTTAGCTATAGTTCATGCTTACTATGAACTATATTCAGTTTAGTTGTGGGGGTTTTTTTTATTGATCTTGTCTCCTACACATTTCTGCATGTCCAGGAATATAGCACAGCTTAAGTGAAAAATATTTTAAGCAATACTTGCAATAAAACTAACGTGAGTAACTAAACAGGATATTTGCATAAATGCAACACTCCAAATGGAACAACTGAAAGTAGCTGGACAGGTAATACAACATATTACCATATAATATATAGTACCTTAAATATCAGCCCTTAGGAGAAATATTCTCACTTGCATTGATGCCACCTGAGGCAGCATTTTTGCACTTCATGAGTGGCTTGCTTTGATGTTTTAGACTAGCTCTGGTTCTACTTGCCGTATTGCCATGCACTGAAACTTTATTTCCTAACACATAACAGATATTTCCTAGCATTTCAAATTCTTGTTTTGTCTTTCATCTAGTTTAGGCTCATTAGGATGTGCTAACAAATGTATCAGAGTTTACTTAATGAGATGAATGGCCAAGTAATCTCTCCAAATACTTGAGAATGGTACATTTTTAATGGATCTATTTTCTAAGCATGCTGTTAGGATTTTTTTTCTCGACTTTTCTTCAAGTTTGCTCACAAACTGAGCAAAATAGCCACGAAGAAATGCTGATTAAATGCTTGATGGTAGAAATTTCTAAACTCCAGGTTAGGATTATAGATGTTTGGTGCATCACCAGGCAGTGTCATCTATGCATTAGCAGGCTTTTAGCTGTAGCCCTGGACTGATCAGAACACACTGGTGGTATGGTCATTTTAGGCTATGATCTACTGCTTTTATTTTTCATTTGGAAAATAGAAGTGATATATGAAGTAGCATCTTATTGCAGTCTGACTGCCCACTGTGCTTTGTTCTTAAGAGTCCTTATCTCTTCTTAAGGTGACTAGGTGCAAACAGAATACTCTAACCAACTAAGCACAGAACATGTTATCATTAGTTCTACTGTGTGTATCAATAGAATAATTAGGAAAGTTCAGCACAGGTTTTTTAACTCAGTAAAATACCATTACGAAAATTGCATCAGTATGATCATGTGTGCTATGTTTTTTTAGTAAATGAAAACGCAATTGCCACAACAGCAATTCATTTATCACTAAGCAACACTAAATCTTCAGTCCACAAACCCAGCTGACTAAAATGGTTTTCTGAGTTCTGCTGAGCCTACAGTAAAAGGATAATTTTCCCTATATTCACTAACAAAGTGAAAAGGAAATGCCCCAATTTGAAGCAGGGAATTTGCTTCATGAAGGATAATAACAATTACACAAATGGAATCTTTTTGATCACCTAATTGTGCAATAATGAATTTCCTCACATAGCAGACAGTGAGTTTGGCTATCACTGCAGCATTATTTTGAATTATTGCATGGATCAAATAGCTTACAGTTAGCTGCAGTCATATTTGTTTGCATACAGAAGATCTTGTGATGGTGTTACAAAACATTGCCTCGGCCGTGTGGAATTTTCCTCAGATTTTGAAACAACACAGGCATTTTCTGAGCAAAATTCTAGCATTTCAGAGGGCTGATTTTGGTGAAATGCCAGATTAGTACAGAGTTTTCAGCATCAAGCAGGGGTGTGAGTTTAACAGTGAGCATTTGACAGCAAAATCTAGTCAGCTCTTTAACTGAGCAGATTTCCTCCTTTCAGTGGCCACTTGGTCTTTGTATTAAATCTATTTAGGGCTAGTGTTTAGCTAGCTGTTGATTAATATTTTGGATGATTAAGTAATCAGCATTGTAAATGATTAATTAATCACAAAGGGACAAATAATAAATGAAATACTTAACTTACATTTTATCACAGCTCGGAGACCAAGCCTGTTCTCATAACAGAAATGAAGTGACTATTAGCTATAAATCAATGCCATTAGCCATTTAACACTTGACCTTTTAGAGAGAGAAAGATTTTCCTTAAAGAAAATAAAGATAAGTTCTTGAGACTACAGTAGACAAGCCAGTTTATTAATGAAGACATTTTCAGATGAGTGTATTCTCAAATATAAGATTGCTTTTATTAAACAAAATCAGACTTTTAACTGTCCTGGTGTTTGTGCAAGTACCCAGAAAAAAGAATGAAAACATATACTATGTAATAGCTGTTAAATACATATGCCAGAATGTGTATAGATTCAGGGAGAAGTATAATGAGCTATAATGTGTAATGTATATGAATGTATATATTAAAATATAAATACAGTATCAGTTTATATATATATGTATATATAAGAGCTAAATCCAAACTCAAACAAACAATTGTAGTGAGCTCATGTAGCTTCAGGATAGCTTTTGGATATATCAGGAATTGAAGGCAAATCAATGGGTAAGGGATGTTGTCTTCTGATTTGGACTTAAGTATACTTCTGCTGCTAGAGTCATTGGTGTAAGCACACCATACCTTTGGTGCTCTAGCCATGAATGTATGCATAAATATGTACACAGACCTTTTAGGGATGTCACGTGGCCAGTGGGAAGCATGCAAGATACCCATTATTTTAATGGCAACAAAGGTAGATGGAATTCTAGGCAGATTATGTTCATGTTTCCATTATACCCATGGTATTTGAGCCATAGGACCTGAAGATCTTAGATATGGCAAAGATTTTATTCACCTTATCTGTTGGGAAGAGGCAATGAATTGAAACAGTATTAACTGTTGTGTTTGTTTGATCTTTGAAAGCAATACTAAAAATATCTATAAGACAGATTCTACTAGAAAATTCAATTTTACTGAAATTTTCCAATATTACCCATATGTA
The DNA here is from genome assembly GCF_000695815.1 of Acanthisitta chloris. Classification (NCBI taxonomy): domain Eukaryota; kingdom Metazoa; phylum Chordata; class Aves; order Passeriformes; family Acanthisittidae; genus Acanthisitta; species Acanthisitta chloris. The sequence goes on along the minus strand of NW_008655252.1, from coordinate 52,234 downwards.
ATTGAGATCAGAATGTGACTAACCATGTCAGAAGTCTTCAAATCATTATATACATGATTCTACTTGCATAATGTAAGAATGAATTCAGACTCACTGTTGCTTTAAATGTAAAAAAAAAAAAAAGTACATATGAAACCAAAGAAATGCTGGAAATACCTCCTAATTTTAGGAATTCTGTCCTCCCATCACAATGATAATGTTCTTATATTTCCAATGCTTTCTTTTATGCAGTAGTTCAGATGGCTGAACAGATTTCAGGTTTGAAATATCTATTTTGAAAATATCTTTTTGCAAATTACAAATTAAAGGAAAATATGAAACGAACACGGGTGCACATATGTCTGAACAGGATATTAATTGGCAGAGTTTTTTCAATAGTTGTGTTTTAACAAAGAGAAATTTCTTTTTTTTATTAAATCATTAGACAACTATGAACCCAACTCAAGGACAGTTTTCACTGGAAACAAAAGTGACAGATACTGAGGTTTTAGATTTTTATCTGTTGTTTGCCTGAGTATAGAGACTTTCTAATTCATATCGAACAGCGGATATCATCTGATGCCCTCTGTATAGAGCACACCTTCTGCTGGTGAAAGAAATATGTGTGTCTTTCATTGGCTGCTGTCAGCATTTAACCACCCTTAGCTTCATTTTAAAGAGCAAGTTGAAAGTGTAATTGGTACTGTAGTGTAAACCTGAAGCATAGGTCATTCTTCTCAGCTCTTTGATCTCTTCTTAAGTTCATTTTGCTTCTTCCCTTTGGCTTTGGGACAGAAGACTGTGATGTCACCTACACTTGACCAGTCTTTTATGGCTTTGAATCTTTATTTTTGCAACCAGTGTGGTCATTCATGAACAGTTTTATGTTAAAAAAAAACCCCAACTTGTTCAATAGTACAAGAGCTAGTTTAGACCATTTATCTCTCTTGTCTTTTCTCCTTAATGGCAATTTCTTGAAGAATACTTGATGAAATTGACTGTTTTGAAGATAGCAGTCATGAAAACACGAATAGACCCTATGTAGAAATAAGCCATCATAAGTCTCATCTGATTGGATACAGAAATGTCCACAAAAAAAAGAGTCAAAACCTTCAACACAATTTGCAAGATCCATTTCTTCTGGTTAAAATTTCTCAAGAGATACATTTTCCAGTACAAAATAAAAAGAAAGAATTAAAAGTAAATGTACCAAGAGATACAAAACTAAGTAAATACCATAAGAAATGGAAAACTAAACAAATAAAATTTCTCCTCTTAAGTTCCAGGACCTTGGTCTGGGATGATGTGTATTTATTTTTAGTTTCTGTGAGGTGCTCTGCTGCCACAGCAATATGACTCATTTACATGTGAATATATAGGCACAGAGATAAAAAACACTTCATGGATGAATTCACAGGAAACAATCTTCAGTGTGAAATTCTCCCTCTCCAATAAAAATCCTTTTCAGTCATATAGAAGTGCCTGTCAAGGTGAAATGAGATGTGCATAAGAGTGACTAGACCTTAAAGAATGCTCTCCAGGAGAACAAACTGGAATTATAAATACTTACAGGCAGCAAGACAACAAGGGAATACATTCCAGCTAAAAAAAATACTAAGAAAGTAATATAATTTGGACTAAATATGGATTAGATGCAACAATAAATAAGAAATTCAGAAGATGCCAAGAAAGTAGCATTTGTCCCAAATTGCACTAGCTATGATTTTGTCCCAAAAGGACAAATCACCAGCTTGAAAGACTTGGTTGTACTAGCATATGATTTGCCCTACTCTCATTTGTTAATAGTATTTTGAGTGATAGAAAATGGTTGTGCACTCTTGCTTGCTCAGTGGATCATTAAGAATGCCTTTTTCTCTTTTCACTTTTCTTAACACAGCTTTTTTCATAGGATTTCTTAGCTGATATTCATCTTTCCTGTTGTCTTTTGTTTAGTATTGAGGTCAAGTCCCAGTTCTAATTGACTATACTGCTATATTCAATTCATTAAATTTTCAGATAGGATCTTTATGCATTTATTCCCACGCTATCTGTCATGTGTGGGGAGAGGTCACCACGGATTTCTGCAGATCTATTTCATTCTATCACTAAAATATTTCTTTTGAATTTTCTATTTGTTCCAGCGCTTTAAAAATAAATGTAAAAAAAAAAAAAAAAAGAAAAAGAAAAAGAAGGAAAATATAAAGTAGCATTTCAGCTACTGTTATGCTGTGGTATCTGTCTTCCATGCTACTCAGTATCATATCACATCACATACTTCCCTGTGTCTTGATCTTCATATACACACAGAAATCTGCTTGTTTCCTAGACTGCGAAATGAACAGGGCACATATGTATATATTCTTACTCAGTATATTTCAAAGCATCTATCAGAGATGTGACAGAAAAACAGTTTCTGCTGTTGGAAAATGTCAATATCAGTATGCATATTCTGTGTGCCATTGATTGAATAGATATCCACTGAAGTATAAGGAGAAGAGAAATGGAACTGTGAACATGTCTTAGTTTTTTTAGCTATTAAAAATCATTACTATAGTAACTATTTCAATCCTTTTTTTTTTTTTTTTTTTTACCACTTGGACACTATTTACATTCTAAGAGCTGTTTCAACAGGTAAACTTTCCATATTGTAACTGTCATGATCAAGACCTGAACTGCAGTGTAGACAATAGGACAGAATGAGCTATACCAGTATAGTTGTATCCAGGAGAAGGCTAAGGAATATACATGATTTAATGTGGTACAAGCATGGCCATCCACTTCTAATACTTTCCTCAGAAATCATCTCAAATCCATTACAGTGTCTTTACTTTCCCTGCTGCTGCAAGATTTTCAAGTCCTTTATTACCCTGTATATCAGCATCTAGTTAAGATTTCTTTGTTACTTTGGATTTCATTTGAATATTTCTTTCCTTTCTTTTTTTTTATCTCCATTGTCTTCCACCTACAAAGCCATCTGTTCTGTTGGCAGATGCATGCAAATTCTGCAATTGTTGTCATTCTTAGCATAGTGCAAACCCTCCACAATTCAAAGGACAAGGCCTGCTTTATTTGTGTGCTAGCCAAATGTGTGTTTAATGAAAATTGCTCAACAAAACATTAACAGGAAAAATATTTGATTTTCTGACTATTTAAGATATGTGTCTGTGTTATCAGGATAGGAAGTGAGAATTTTTTTGACTCTGTTAAATACTGTGTTCCTTTCTCATGTGTTTGTCTACTGTTCATGATGCAAGATGAGTTACTTTGTAATCTTAGGGTTGGATTTTTGCTTTTTCTGGATGAGGAGACATTGGCACAAGCTAAAGGTGACATACTGTTTGCTTATAACACTGACCTCTTCTGTATATGCCCAAGCAAAAGCAATGTAAATTTCATGCTGTTATTAATATTCATGCCTCAGCTTGGGTTGGGAAGGAAAAAAGGAAGTCAAGCTACTAAACGCAAGAAAAAAAATTACAATTATGACACAAATTATCCTAAAAAGAAAGTCAGGGAAATTACACAGTGAAAGACTGAATCCTTTCTCTTCATATTGCTACTTTCATAGAAAGCTAAAACCTGGAGGTGGTAGTAAAATAGAGGCTCACACAGAGTGTCTTTCTGACAATAGATCATTAGACTTTGAGAATTCCCTTCCTAACAGCATCATCCTTCAATACAGAGATGTCTCCCACCTTTTCTGTACCTTTTTCTTCATATTTTAAAAATGAGGGAAGTTCTATTAAGATCCACCTACAATGGAGATTTTAGTTCACTTTGTTGGGAATTTTACCCAGATTCTTGATACTTATAAAATGTATTCACAGCAAGTCACTGCAATTTCTATCTGAGAAAAGTAAAATGAGCATATCTCTCCTTCTGGAATACAGACAAATATGACATAATACACATTATATTTGGCAAATCTCAGTTACAGGGTGGAGCTTTCTAAGCTATAAGTAGCAGTGTGCTATTTTCCCTATAACTCCTTTCCCCTCTATATCTTTATTTTCAATTTTATAACATTTAAATGAATGAAATTATAACACAGAAACTTGAAACAAAGATGTGAACAAGATGTACCATTCTGATGACTGAATTTAGTACATGCAATCTCTTAGCAAATACTTTGCAATTTAGATATTGAATGGGGTGATGGTATTGCTGCTAAACTGAGAGAGCTTTTCAAAGCCTAATCCAAAATCCAGTACCATTGGTGAAAAAATTCTCAGTGATTTCAAAATGCTTTGGTTCAGTTCCTTGGTGAATATCTATTTGCTTTCATATAGACCCTTGGAGACCCAGCAGCTGGCCCATTTCAATTATCTTTATTTCCGGATGCTGATTTAAGGGTATAAAAATATCTTTTTGGTCCCCTAGCCTAGCATCAAAACCACCACTTATCAAATGTGCAAATTGCCAAGAAATAGGGGCAGCAACATTATAGAAGGCTTTTTGTAGGGATTTTGGTGTGTTTGGTGGGATTTTGTTTTTGCTTTGGGTTGGGTTGTTTTTAAGTATTTAAAGCATGAATGTTGCAAACAGAAAAATTTGTTCAACTCTGTCAGTTTAATCCACCATCTGCAAAATAATGAAGGAATATGTGCTCAGCTCATATCTAGGGCTGAAAATATAAAAAAAAATTCTAAAAAAGGCTGGCTAGGGCATGTTATCCTGAGGCAAGCAATTATTAAATTCCTATGAAGTGTTGCAACTTTTTAATTCCTCAGTGATTTAAAATCCTAGCCAGTGTTAATGATGTACTTACACACATTAAATAAGAAAGGAGATAGTAGAGAATACATGATAGAGGGACCTCTCCAGAAGCTGCTCTCTTTTCTTTCAAATGTTACCTCCCAGTAACAGCAAGACAATGCAACACGTTGCAATAATTACAGGACAACAAGACCACAGGAACTATTCAAAGACAGCTCAGTCATAATTCTTCCTTCTCTCCTTTTTCTAACAGTAAGAGATTTGAAAATGTATGAGCACCTTTGAGCAAGGCTACTTAAGTCATCAAACAAGAATAGGCATCTTTGGTGGTGAAATATAATAAAAGAGCAAAAGACAGACAGTAAATTACTGTCTTTAGGAATCTATTGAGCAAGTCTTCCAGAGAATGGCATTATAAATGAACTTAGCTGTTGCTGTGAACATCAATCTCTGTGAAAGCCTTGTACACGAACACTAACATTCACCTGGTGACACCCTGCTGGTTAAACAAACAGAGCATGTGGGGGAAAAAAAGCACAAAAAATCTAGTGATGCTTGTTTAACTTCCATTTCTTTCTCTGATTGACATTGAAGCCTCTGTACAGCCTACTGGGCTTATTGCAGAGAGATTACAGCCATTGTCCCTGAAAACAGGTCAGCATGTGCCAACTTACCCAAGTACCTCATCTGTGGAGAAGAACATTTATTGAAAGTTTCTGGGGTAGGAACAGATCATTTGTCCTATTATTAAAAGTTTTGTTTGCTCCAAAGATGATTATGAAATGTTTTCATGACTTTTCCTTCAGCACACCCAGTTCACTCCCTGAAGTTATTTCTTCTGTGTATACCTCTCCAAATAAGTGTCAGACAGGAGATATTATTATCTCCTCCACTACAAAGGCAAAGTTGAAGACAAAAATAAGCTTATTATGCCAGGAGATATCAATCCTTCTGTTCTTGCCATTGCCTGATGATATGCAGTCCACATTAGAATCAGAGTGGTCAGAGGAAAAATGTTTTCTGATACAGATAAATTGCAGATTGGTCACTTGGGAACTGGTGATAGGTGGACCTGCAACATTTCACTGAGATCAGCAGTGATTCTGACTGGGGCTGAATAAATTCATCTTGTAGTAAAGTTGCTAGGAGTACTCAGAAACTTGTTTTGTTTTGTTGGGTTTTTTTAACAGCCTTTAAGTTAGTCATAAATTATAAGTAGAAACACAGTCAAATATATGAGCACTTACCTTAAGCTTTTCAGATGTATATTTCTTAAATCTTTCCTAGATTTGCATCTTGAAAATTTTTGGAAAAATAAGCCTCCCTGCTTAAATCTCTGACAATGACAGTAATCAGAAAAAGGAAAATTAAATATTTTCCTTAAGAAAGATTGCAAATATTTTTTTTTTTACATTTTTGCACACTATTATCTACCAAAATATCTTTAAACTGTAATTGTGGGTTACTAGTCTGATTTCCAGAATTCCTTGAATCTAACAAACAAAGCAAACAAACCACTTTAGACTGTCCTAGAACTTCCATTTGCAAGAGTAGAAGACCTGTGGACCAGTGCTTTTGTCTTTTGCAGCATTTTTATACAGGGTTGCTAACTCACTAACGACAGAAATAAACAAAGGAAATTACTTAATGCTGCTTATTAGTAGATAAACAAACCAACACAATTATGTCAAGAAACCATAAAATTTTAAATGTAATGGATCATAAATAGCAATTTGACTATGTATTTTGTCAAGCATAATTTAATCTTCATTGCTAACACTCAGTGAAAAGAGTGATTAAGCTTATTTTTTTAAAAAAAGAAAAAATCTTAGTAAAATAATTCACAGCCAATCCTGTCTTAAATATTTCTTTGTAAAGAGGATTTTTTAATGTGTGTAAATTGCAAAATGTATAGTTTCATCAAATATAAAATTGGTATTATTCTCCTGTATCTGCTTTTTAGAATGCCCAATTCTTTTCCTTAAAATGGGCTAATAATTTATGTATATAAATCAAAAAATCAGGTTCAATTAATGCATTGGCAAGCTATGTAATGGTGATTGTGCCATCAAAGTGCATTAGGTGAAACATTACTGTCACGGAAGTAGGTATTAAGATAACTAGTGCTCTTTCTTATGTAAAATTATTGCTTGATTCATCACTAAGTGTAAGGTACAGACTTTAACTGCCAGTAATACAGAATGGAATGTGAAGAATTTGAGTTATATTTGCTACTAATGAGCCTAAAATCTGGCTAAAAACTGAAGCAAGAGATCTCTAGCCAAGGTTCATAGCCTTCTTGGATGAATATACAAACATGACAAAACCTAAGACATGGGTGAGTTTTCCCATAACTCACTGAGAGGAAAATGTCAGTCTGTCTGAGGGGCTATGATTGTACTATCATTGGAAGAGACTGTGCAGGCAATAATACAGCATGTGGGCTTTCAGTCCTATGGGGCTTAGTATGAGACTGGTTTATGTCAAGAACAGAACCTCATGGCTTTAATTAATTGCCAGGTGTTCACAGCACTACCACGTATTGTCATGCAGTTCCATTAAAGGAAAGCTTTAAAGCATCTGCAGAGGCATGGAGAGAAAAGTGCACAGCACCTGCCCACACTTGTTCTTTTCAGAGTGACAGAAAACCTACACTGAACTCATGAAAAGCTATAAAAGGAATGTTTATATAGATTGCATGTTGCTTCAGAAATCTGTAATGGTGTCAGGGCACGAAACTTATTCTTTGCTCTTTTATGTGTAAGCCATTGTTTTGTACCTTGGTGCCTAGAAGGAAGTAATAGGGTACATACTGCTGTTCGGGTCTTCAGTTTGGTTGCTGAAATCTATCATATCAGAGAACTCAGAAAGCTTTAACAAAAGCTACAGTCATCTCTTGCAGTCTGTTCAGTCTTGATACATCAAATAACTCCTTGAATTGTTGGACATAAACAGAGATAATAATTGATACTTTGGTTTGGAACATAAATAGAAGTAAGCAATATAAATAACAATAGCAGTAGCACGCATAGAGAAATTACAAAACAATTAGTACATGGTTGTAAATAAATTTTAGTCATTTCAACTTAGCAGCAAACTTTCAAACTTGAACATTCAATTTCATGGTATGAACAAAAAATGATTTACCTAAAGAAGCTGGAGGCAAACATCTCAAAACCCTAAATTCACAGATTTGTAAGAGAAATTTGTGACAACCATGAACAGAGAAATTCAGAGGTAGCATAGGTTTGGACACTGGATGCTTTCCAGAAGAATCTTGAATTGCACAAATCTTCTAGAGAACTTGGAGTCTGAACAAAGATCTGAGCTGAATCAGAATGGAAGCACCATCCTGACCTATGTAGGAATGATACATTCCTGTTAGCTTCTACTGCACATTCAGAATGCTTTGGTGATGTCATCTAGGTTATTTTGGCCCTGCACATATGTTACTGAGAAGAGAATATTATTGATCAGCTATAGCTTTGGATTTGAAAAGATTTAAGACATAAGCATCTCATTTTAAATGAGTTTAAATTTTTCTGCTTTATGAGTTGGGAAAATTTCAGGTGTATTTCAAAACAGGTTGTCATTATACTGTGACAACCCATTCATAAATAGTAAAAATCACTTAATTTCTAGAATAATAAAAAATCAATGTTATGAGGTTGGAATGGACCTTAAAGATCATCTAGTCCAAACCCCCTTATAAGCATCTCATTTTAAATGAGTTTAAATTTTTCTGCTTTATGAGTTGGGAAAATTTCAGGTGTATTTCAAAACAGGTTGTCATTATACTGTGACAACCCATTCATAAATAGTAAAAATCACTTAATTTCTAGAATAATAAAAAATCAATGTTATGAGGTTGGAATGGACCTTAAAGATCATCTAGTCCAAACCCCCTTTGCCATGGGCAGGGACAGCTCCCACCAGGCTGTTCTGTTCAAGGCTTTATCCAACCTGGCTTTGAACATTGCCAGGGTTGGGGCATCCACAACCTCCCTGGGCAACCTGTTGCAGTGTCTTGCCACCTCTACTATCAAATATTTACTCCATGCTTAACACATACACAAGTAGGATTCCCCTCTAAAGTACCAGGAGTATAAGTACAGGGTTAAACTCATTCCAGATCATAGGCAGCCAGTCTGTACAAGAACATTCAGTGACCTTGATCTAGGAGAATGGAGCAAGACACTCCTGTGCCAAGAGCCAACCATACAATATAAATAGGTCTTTCTCATAGTGAACAGAGATTTCCCTCCTCTCCGCCTCCTCTTCACTACAACTGCCAACTACATTTTCCTCTCAACTCATCTGATAAATTGGCACAAGTGCTCTTGATCTATATATATATATCTTGAAGTTTGCCACTCTTATTCCAGAAATCAAGAAGGACTTGGATTCCTTTTTTTTTTTCAAATTATATGCAGATGTTTAGTGAGAGATATTACTTTTCCTTGCAAACCTTGCCAGAACCAGTCTCATAATCTGATGTATCAGTTACTCCAAGGGACTAGAAAAGATGGATCAATGACAGAAAAGGCACACTGCCAGCCAGAGCAGATCTCCATCATATATGATAGTGTAGAGAGAAATTCAATGGATGAAGGTTGTTTGAGAGGGAGAGTGGACTAAATAGTTAACATTTGCAAATATTTTCATGCATAGCAGCCTTTAGAATTGATGCAGTTCATGCAGTATAGCAGACTGGTGCTACAGAACTTAGATCTTGCTTACAACAGATTGGAAAACAGTATATAGTGACCAGTGATGGAAATAAAATATTTTAATAAAGCAAGGGTGTTCTTGCTTCTACAAAGGACTTCAATTGTCAGGCTAAGCAAATGTGCAATTTTTAAAATCAAAATTTCCTAGAGAGGGTCCTTAACTATATACTTGTTTCTGAGTTTCACATGTTCTGCATTCATACAAAATAAATTGCAGGGATGTGCTTTATGAACATATCTGGTACTAATCCATACTCTAAAAAAGGAAAATTCACAACCCTCATACAGGAAGTAAGTTGAACATATCTGGTACTAATCCATACTCAAAAAAAGGAAATTTCACAACCCTCATACAGGAAGTAAGCTGCAAAAATGCAGAATAAAGAGAGTATTGTAGAGGGAAATTAATTTCTGCAAAGTACTTATATGCTTTAGAAAAGAAATTATCCTGTATGCTGAATATGTTGAATAATCATGCAGAATAAAGGCATCATCCATTTTGAAGACTAAGGACAAACCAATATAGCAAAGAGCTGTTAAGAAGCATCAACTCTCCTGTGCTCTGTGGCAGGAAACTTTCTCAATTTTACAGATCACCATAGAATTTTGCATAGAATATGTATATAGAAGTCATATGAAAGACTGCACAGGCAATCTTATTTGTGAGGCATGTCAGTTTTTGACTTCCAGACTTTTCAGTTTTCATTACTGATCTGCCAAATTTTGCAAATTCTAAAGGATTTTTCCTTCTTTAGGTGTTGCTGGTTTAGGTTTCTTTTGTTTGTTTGGGGTTTTTTTGTTTTGATTTTTTTGGGGTTTTTTTCATTTCTTTTTCTTTGGGAATTCTTAATTCACGCTAAAAAAAAAGGAGTCTGTTTCATAGGCTGATGTCTGGTGGTGCTGAACATTACATTACTTAAAGGAGCTAGCAGCAATTCTGCATGTTTCTATGTCTATTTAACATATAGTGTTCTCTTTACTGAATGAAAATGTTAGATCTGTGCTTGGGCTTTTAGATAGAAAGGTGAAAAAACACATTTTATTAATGCAATTTTATCCGATCCAAAGTACAAGAGCCAATGAATAATTATTTAAATGTCTACTTGGTGTTCACATGAACATTCCAAGGAAATATGTTACCAGCAGTTCAGTAGCCACTAGCCAGCCGTGTAAGTAATAGCTCTTGAAAGATGAGCACCTCTCCTTCAAACAGCAGATGATGCTTTTCTGTAAATTGATCTTTTATGCAGTGACCTTTACAAATCTAATGCTAGAGGTATCCTAAACTGAACTCAGTGTTAAGAAGAAATAAAATCTAAAATCAACAGTATCTAAGGGTTAATCCTGCTTACATGATATGCTTAGGTTCTACATATCTTAATATGACTATTAGAAAATACAACAATATATTTATATGATCTCTCACCTCTAAAAAATATTCTGGAGTAGATTTTTGCACTATGATTTCATGATACCAGCTAGGAAAGGATAAATCAAGGGCTGTGGTAAGTAAATACTGATCTATGCTGTAGCTGCAAATGCTGACTTCTGCTAGTGTGCTTATTAATGTACAATATTCTCCAAATTGTCCTGAGTTTCAGAACAGAGACAGGAATAGAGCTCTAGCTCTCACTCACAGAAGCTCAAGGATCACTCTACACATATCAGGTATGTGCTTTGCAGTCCTCCTTCAAACAGAGTTCATTATATGTCTGTCCATGGACAGCATCTTTCTTTCTCCATTGGACTCCATAAAAGTATTCAGGATTTGAAAAGAAGACAGAGGAAGGAAGGAGTGTGTGGAAGTCAATGAAATAGATAAAGAGAAGATAGTTAGAAGATAACACAAATCAACTGGAACAAAATAATTAATGAATAAACTTTGCTTAATTTTTAAATACCTTTCCAAAATCTAGTGAAGTGACAACTGTGATGGTCTTTCTACAACTAGACTGAAGGAACTGTATTTGAAAGTAAATAGGCTGGGGAATGGAGAGCTAACCCAGAGTCATCAAAGGGATATTTCATACTGTATGATGTCATGCGTAGCAACAGTTTAGGGAAAGGAGAGGGAACGAGCAACATTCATGGGTGTCGTGTTTGTCTTCCCAAGAAAACGTTACATATGCTCAGCCTCTACTTTATAGGAAGTGAATGGTCTCCTGCCTGCTGGTAGGAAGCAGTGAACAAATTCCTCTTTTTATTTGTTATTTTCGCCTTCTTTCTAAAAAACAGTCTCTTTCAATGAGTCTTCTGGTCTTCTTTCTATTTTCTTCCCATCCCATGGGAGAGGGGAGTGATCAAGAGGTAGGGTGTATTTGGCAGCTGACTGAGGTCAAACCATCACAGAGACTTTAAACAAGCCTAGTGCAGGATCAGTATCTTTCTCTACATAGTGTCAACACACTAAACTCTGCAAAAGACATTCTGTTAGACATTTTGTTGTATTCTCAACCACACTAACACCACCGGTGTTTGATAAATCCTGCTAGAAGTCTTAAATAGAGATTCACAACAATTGAAATGTCTGGATAGCTCAAGTAGAAAGGTTATTGCACCTTCTGACATGGGTTAAATAATGCAGGCCTTTCCAGTATTGTTAGGAGCATAGTGGGAAAGATTTATAATTAAGATATTTTGTAAATATTTTTATTTTAACTCACATAAATGATGTATCGTCAGTAAAGGATAGTATTGTTTACAGAAATTGCATATTTTCAGACAGAAAAAAAATGACAAAAATGTTCTAAGAAGTAATTGCAAACCACAATAGAATTGTTTCAACTTACTTATTCCATCCAGAAAGAAAAACCCAGAAACTGAACCTACTGGAGTGCAACACATCCCATTGATCACGATGTTTAAAAAGCTATTAAAACCTGAACCAAAATGTTTTTTTCATCAATGATATCTACAAAGATCACATACTAGGTAGATACCTGTGAAATCTCAGCTGGTCTCTGTTCAGACATAGGGAGTGAAGTATGTAATGTGTTATGTATAGATATACTATGTTCTCTTTAATAGAGCCAGAAAATGTAGTACTGCTAATATTCATATATAAAATAAATTCTCCCCCCCCCAAACACACATATTGTAAATTTTTATCTTGTTTGTTGCACTGTAAAAGCCTTGTATCACTTATGTATGGCAGAAAAATGTGTTGCTGAAAGCTTAGGAACTAGAAGCAAATGCACAGTATCTTATCCTACAACAGTTGTGCAATAAAACCTGCTATAATCAGTAGATAACATACTACATTAGCTGGCTTTTATACTTGAGGAAAATATATTTGATTACATCTCTTAGACTGCAGCAAGATAAATCATAATGAATCTACACACAACAAACCCCTTCCTTTCTCTACCTGTCACTTGTCCCTTCCTCAAATGTAAATAAACACAACTCAAGTTATTACCAGATTCCCCATCAACTTAAGAAAAAAATCAAGCTTTTTTTTCCTCCTCAGATCAGAATTGCACAGAATCTTATATTTTTGTCTGAATTCCAACTGTAGGTAATTCAATTATTTATGATGTCTGCCACCCATCTTCCAACACATTTTTGAATTCCAATAAACTTATGAGCACACGGTTTATATTTGTGGATTAAACAGATCATATCCGCTCTCCTGCCAGTGAAGTTGTGCCATTTTTGTCATTAAATCTGTAAGTTAAATCAGTTTGTGTCACCTCTTTGACCCTGCTAGAAACCTTCAGGACAAGTTTCGGGCACATCTTGGTTGTCCATGCAAACCAGCAGCGGATCCCATTAAGCAGATCAGGAATGGCTGCTTTGAAAGGTAAGAGTTTAATAGCATGGTATAGCTAAATCCTTCTATTTGGTCAAAGAACCACAGAGTGGTTTCTGATACAGTTCTTCTGTGGTAAAATCCAAGTAGCATTGTTGATGTTTCCTTTCAAAACCTTTCTATTCTGGAGTAAAGAAGGCAGACTTGAAGGAAAATTTCTTGTGTCTCTGACTTTCTCTTTTGCTTTCACATTCCCTTTGAATTTCAATACATATTTTAGAAACTTAGTAAAACAGCTGCACTACAAGCACGGCCATGAACCCCTGGAGACTTCCTTATAAGCACTGCCAACAGAAAGGAGATGTTATCTTAAAAGAACACGTCAGGGGACAAAATCCCTCAGCTTCAGACACTTGCTGTGTCTCTGACTTTATCAACAGTCTTAAATTCAACAAATTTGGTTTCAGTGTTCAACATAGGAATTAACTTCAGGAGCAGAAGACACTTGCTTCTGTCATCTTCAGATTAAAACCACAGAGAGGATATTTAGAGTGTTTGAGCTCATATAATGTGACATGATTTTGACTCTGATAGGTTGCAGGTCTACATCACTGAGGGGTAAAAAGGTGAAAATGACTTTAGAAAATATAGACGCCAGTGCACGTGAGACATGCTGCTTCATGGTTAAGAAACATTGCTAAACATTATTTGGTGCCTTTCAACACATATAGTGTCTCAAGAAAACATATTCTAAATTTAGTTTAGAACTATTGTACCTAGTGCTCAAGGAAATGTGAAGGGAATTTCTTTAGGCAATTTAAATCAGCTGGGAATTTGAACCTTGGAATACTAGTGAAATCATTTTAAACCAGAGTGCAATTCTAGGACAGACTAAGCATGATGTCATGTTTTTCAGGTGTTCAATACTCTGAATTGCAACATGGTATTTGATTTAGTGAAGCATAATTTAGTAGAAGCCTGGAGGAATACTGAGTAATACTACACTGAGACAGACCTGCAAAGGAGCATTTTTTTCACCTCCCAGTTTCTCTTACAATATGATCAGGGTGCTCTCCATTCCAATAAAGAGTGGGATTATCTTTACTTTACATGTCTTAAAAATTATAGGACAAACTTTTCTCAGTAGAAGATACACAGTACTATATATCAAAAGAGAAAAAAAGATTATCAAACTCAACCACTTCTGAACTGTTTTGTCAGGAACAACAATAAATGACACCAGCATTTCACAGTCCCTAACTCTGTTAATTCCAGTACTTTGCACTTGCTTTTCAAACACAAATAATGCAGGTGGTCTGCAGTTAATATGAAAAGGTCCTTTTGCTCCAAGGTATGTTGATAGCTCTGTGCTCAATGTGTGCCAGGCTGATTAGGGAAAGGTTTTATCCGTCTGGAGTTTTAAAAGTATTTCTGTTACAATCATTATTTGACAGAAAAAATAACATTAGAATATTCCACGTGTTTAGATGCTAATTGGAGTGTGCTTTCCAAGCCTTCACTTTTTCTACTGATATTTCACGGTTAGAGTTTTATAGGTCTTAACCCTCATTCATATCCCAGTAAAACAAATTTTGTCTGGTTATTTTTCTAGAATCTAGCATCATGTTGTCCTTTACCATACAGCCATTTGTGAAGGAGAATAGCAGCATGTTGCTTACATGATGTATGTACCGTTCGATTACACGGCATGTGGACCCAGATCACATAAATTCCATTATGTCTACAAAAAGCTGTTTGGCATGTCTTGGATAAAAGATCTCTACACCCTATAACACATATTTTTCTTGAATTATAGTTCCTATGTACACAACTTACTGATTTCACAGGCAGAAGACTTGATGTGGATTTTCACTTTATTTCATTTTTATTTCATTTCATTCTTACTGTTGCTGCTGCTTAGGCTCCCATTTAATTAGTTTAGTACCATTTTTAGATTGTCTTCATCTTTCTTCCTTTCTATAAAGTTTATTTGTGTTCTGTACATCGCATTAAAAATCAGATGCAGAAACAAATGCAAGAATTTTCCCTTTAAAAAGGGATGGAACCCATCTTTGATGATCTATTAACACAAACATTTGTGGGCTATGGCTGTATTGCAGGTTCTGCACCATGTTCAGTATTGAAAAATCCTTGCTAGTACCTATGCCAGCCTCAAGGAAGTTTTGTGGATGTCTTGCCTCCATGCTGACATGTGTGAAATACTGCTGTAGTTTAAATTCTCTTTTGCTAAAAAAAAATCCCTAAATTGATAGATGGCTATCATCCAAAACTATTGATAAAATCTGACTCTCTGGAGTCATAATTAAACAGTAAATTATTTAATGTTTTTTATTTATTTCCAGAATGGAAAGAACCAAACACAAGGCATCTTGGGAACATTCATGCAAAACTGTTTGATTCAGGAGAGAAACCAGGAAATACTGGGGAGAAGCTTTAAAGGAAACAAAATATTCTGACCTGGTAGCAGAAAACTTCAATATAACAAAGAAACCAAATCAGAGGAAATCATACAAGTGTTTATTATTTCATCCAAGTTTTTTACATTTTCATCTTAAATGAGAAAATCATCAGGAAAAAACATAGAGCTCATTAAGACATGAAATGTGATCTCAAAATAACTTCCAGGGTGGTTCATTGTGAAAGAGTAATGGTTCCAGACAGGTCACACATGTCCACTGCTGCAGGCTATGCAAAACAAGTTCAGAGGGAAAGTGTGGAAAATTCAGTGTTTGGTTTTGCATAGCAGTATCTGATCAGAGCCTGCTTTCTTCTGGTTTGTTATGGGGACTACATGGATGTTAAAATTTTGTTGAAATTAATAGAGACTACCTGGAAGAGAAAAAGCTGTGTAGTGAATGCAGTACCTTCCTTCAAGCAATCTGTGAACGCTTGCAAGACTTGCTGCTCAGTTCTGACAGACTGTCACTCCTGGTGATGAACAGAGGAGAAATATGGGGAGGGAAGAATGAGAGCAGGAAATATTGTGAGACATCTCAATCTGCATGCAATAGACTAGTGCCTTCCCCATCTCTTGTCTCTATGAACTAATGAAAACTCCTGTGCAAAGACATAGAGATGCCCAGCCAATATAAAGTATTAACCAATTACCAACTATACCCTTATGACCGAATATTGACTCTGATATCTCTTTTGATGCCAGTGGGGAAATTAACTTGGTGCATATTAGTATAGTGTTTAGCAGGAATTAGAGCATAACAAGTAAGAAAGACTCAAAGGAGATGTAACGGTCTGTCAACGGTGTCTTATGCAGGTGTCAGTCAGGAATCTGGGTCTGACTAAAATTAAAGAAAATCTTTGCCCACAATAACACAGCAGTTGCATACAAGGGACGAACTAGGAATAGAGATAAAAAACCTGATCAACCAGCTGACCAACAAAGATAACAACAAAGCCTCAAGCTTCTACTCAGAACTCATGGATAACTGAAGCAGAATTCAAAAGGTTTTTAATTGGACATCCTTTATAACCACCATTTCTGAAGCTCAGAATATAATGGAAAATCAAATCTTTCATTTCTTCTGGATACACCAAATGATTTCCCATAACAGTTACACTTCCTGTGAAGTAGCTGAAATAATATTGGTATGAAAAATAAAATAAATAGAGAAGGGGAAGAATCGTGTTCTCCATATATATCTTGAACAGTAGATTAAATAAATTACTTTACTGGAATTTATCTAAACTCTGATAACTAAGCATACAGAAGAAAATGACTGCGCATGTATACCAAACACTGAAATTATATGCTTTTCAAGCCATAGCCAGTAAGTACATGACTAGCTGAATTATCTTTCTGCTATACAAAAGTTTAATAGAATAGGCTCTTGGGGAAAAAAAAAAAGTTAAAATCCAGATGCAATTATTTAGCTCTATCATCATCACTCCCAATTTTGCTGTTCCCAAAATGAATTCCCTATCAGTAGTACATTAACTAGCTCATCATCTCATGTATAATTTGCAAAAGAATTGTACACACATACAGCTCAACAATTTATGCATCTGCAATGCATCATAAATCATCTAAAATTAAATATATTGACTTCTTACTTTTATCATTTTCCTTAATTTTTCAAAATTTAACTGAAGTTTCATAATATAGAAAGCAGAGGAAAAATCTAATAGAAAATTCAGAGAATTTACATATATATTTTCAGTGATTCTTTTATAATCTATGCAAGGTAATTATCAGTGAATTGCTATAGATAATTTCCCCATAATTTTCTTCCTCCTACAGCATGCATTAAAATTGCTTTCATCCTCTATCTCATGTGTGCCTGTGTCTTCCTGCTCCTTCTCCTTCCTGGATGGAGAGAGAGAGAGAAAAGAATATATTAAATCAAATATAGAGCTGGTTTTTATTTTGGTGGTTAAGGCTTTTTATTCTAAAAGAAAGATAAGGAAAAAAAAAAGAAAATTTTTAAGTGTGAACTCAAAGCTCTTCAACCTGAGCTTAAATTCTAATTCCAAGCTAAAATCCAGTCTCACACCTGCCCAGCATCACTAGAGCAAACATTAAGTGCTTGTGTGATGGTTAGTGTGGAACAAAGCTGTATCTGGATTTCTGTTCTGCTCCTCTCACTCGCCTCTTGATCACAAGATATAAGATTGTTTCTATAATCAAATTCTGCTTTTTAATATGATTGCCTCAGCTCCTCCTCTTGTCCCTCTCTGTTGTTCCCACACTCAGTTTCCAAGCTCCCCAGGAAGCCTAGGTTGTGTGCATTGTATTATTTCTTAGTTACAGGCATCCTACATTGATCATGTTGCCTGGGAACATTTATACGTGAAATGTAAGGACAGCATTGGCATGAAAGGAAGTGAAGTTTTAATAGTGTTAACTGAGATTTTCCTGTAAAACAATCAATCTATCTTTTGGTGATATTTTTCATAGATTTTTTTTCCTCTTTAACCTGATTGCTCATATAATTTATTTGTCACATTTTCTATAATCAAGGTATTGCACAGATCACAAATGTTTATCTTTTTTTTTTTTTAGAGTGAAGCACAAGCTAGGTATTGTTTCCTGCTCCATCATTAACCTTCAGGCTCACAGCAAGCCACTCCTGGAGGTAGTTCCTTCTGTTGGCAGAGGCAGTCTTTGATGGAGAAAATGAAATGAACTTTCTTGAGACCATTTTAACGATCTGGTTCTGAACATATCCCACATGCTGATTGTTGGTCATCCTAGAAATATAGTCACAATCAGAAGTTTTAGAGAATATTTCATTGCAATACCTTTGGACCTGGTGAGAAGCACAGCAAATTATGGAACTAGCCACAGCTTCACATAAGCCGATGAAGCTGCAGGCAAGGTATATAAGAAGTAGAGCATCAAAATGTATTTTTTTATTATTTTATGTTCTCAAGTTACTTTCTCTTTAAACACAAAAAAAAACAAAAAAACCCCAACAAACCCCAATGTGTGTAGCTGAAGAGGAATGGAGCTTTGATATTAAGTCCATGTACTGTGTTATCAGACACATTTAAGTAGACTTCCATTGTGTATTTCTGTTAGAGCACAGCACAGATAGAACAGGTAATGAGCAGGAAAGATGAGGGACCAGAACTAGTATTCAGTTCACTGTACACAAGTTAGCAAATCAAATCAAAAAGTGCTAACGAGTGGAAAAGACTCATAGGTGCTCATGAAGTGACTCACAAAGGGGTTTATCTTTGTCAAATGCCATGCCAAAACTAATTTGATAAAAAGACAAGTCTATCAAATCTCTATTAACATTTATGCATGTATTACAAAAGTTCGTATAAAAGAAAAAAAAATGGTAAAGAGGAAAGCTGCTTATCTTATAGACAAATGAGAAAAAAACAAGCCTTCAAGTCAAAAATTATAAATACTGGGTAGAAAAGGTGTGAAGAGTTTCAAGAAGCTGCAGACACAGAAAAGGTCACATATTTCTACAGCATTCTAAAACAACCTGTTTCCTATGTTCAGTGGCATTTTGTATCTCTTTGTTGAAGATGACCAGATTCTGTTAAGAAAAAATATGAAATTGTGCAGTACTAATGCAGATACTTCCATGCTTTGCTAAGTTGTTTGTATGGTAACTGTTCTACTTAGGAGACAGCCAGCAAAACAACAGCTATTTCCAGTCACTTTATGGGGTTACACAGTTGTTTCTGACACAGGCAATGAGGCCTGATATTATTCTTACCAATTTATACCAGTCACCACTGCAAGAGGAGATTAAATAAGGAGATAATGACCTGGGAGTTCAAGTTTGCTAGCATCATTGACCTCACCAAACAAAATGTCACCAGTCATGCTGTGATAAATGCTGGACTTGCTTGCTCTGGACTTGCTTCCTGGACTAGATTTTATTTCCTGGAAAGACCTTTACAGGAAAGTAAGCAATGGAGTTGCTAGTGGTGCTACTCAGAAAACCTCCCTGTAGGTCAATTCAGCTTAAATGAAAAATTAAATTCAGCTTAATATGATTTATGCAGCTGAATAGATGCAAATAAGTTTTGGTGAATTAAATAAAAATCCTTATATAATCACATATGTCCTGACCAAAGCATCTCTTCCTGTCAACCCTGAAGGCCTCTGTAGGACTATGGCTGTACATACAAGCCCGAAAATCTTGTGTGCTTATCTTTTGGTGGCATGTTGCAGGGGATCCTCAGTGTAAAAAGCTTGACAGATTATCTCATTATCAAAAATTTCAGTTAGCAAGCTATATGCTCTCCCTGTGCTTGCATATAGGTACACTTTCACAATGCTTATAGGCACAAAGAAAGAAAAAAGTATCTTTATGCAGCTTTGCCTAGATGGCAGATTCTTTGTGTTGTTCCAAATATCCTAGTGTATATTCTGACACTACCGATTAACAGGGCGTTGCTGGTAAGAACTCTTGTATATGTCCAGCACGTTTCTGTGTTTTGATCACACTGTCAAGTGGTTAAGTTTGACCATTAACATAAGAAAAACAAAGGTCTGTTCCAGCTCACTTCCGCTTAAAAGCGACGTTGAGGCCTTAAAATTCACTGAAATAACAGAAGAATTCTGCTACCTCAGAACTCTGTTTTCTGAACCACCACATCACACTGAGGATAAAAAGAACTGAAGTAGTCTCTGGAATATAATACCAGAATGACTACAATGAAAGCATCTCCCTGTAAACAAATGTAGATACGTACCATACAACTGCTGTTACTACCCTGATGGGTCACTGCAAAAGCAAGGCCTGTTATAGTGATCAGTTGAAGTGACTAAGTCAACCAGCTATGCTGTCCTCATGTTGCCTTTTCTAGAATAAAATTACAGGATTCATTATTAAATACTAGACTCTTGCAGAATTGTCCAGCATTTAGCACTGACACAATGTAACTTCATTTTTCATTTCATGGTGCATGTGCCAGAAAACACACTATCCAAAGCCACTTCACATAACCGTTTCAAATACGAGGAAAGGCTCAGGAGCAGGAGAATCTTACCTCTTTACAAAGACATTCTCAGTGAAAATCTTGAATATAAGTTCAGTGATATCATTATCACAGAGTTGGAGGGCAGAAATAAAGATCATCAGCTGCGTTGGGAAGTATATACCTCCTGTGTCAAAATTAACAAAGGAAAAACTCAGAATAATGGTATGTATCACAAAGATATGAGAGAAATAGATGTGAGTGTGAAGACCACAGGAAATGACCACAAGTGTGTAGCAAAAAATGAACAGTTTATCTTTGGTAGAAGACATACACGCTAAGTTATCACACACAGAAACTCACAAAAACTTCATCACTATTTATTGGTCCCCATTACAAGCTGTACTCACTCTGTTTCAGAAAAGTTCTTATTTTATTTAGACCTTGTGGCACTTTAACATGTCTCTAAAAGGACAGAAAAATCAGCACCAATCCTGTATCACTCTTAGATTTTATAGCTCAGTCTGCTATAAATCATTAAGCTTGAGAACAATTTCTTTACTCTGTGGAAAGTTGTAATACTTTTTCCTGATGGGGACATTGTCCCTGAACATAATTCTGGCATTTCATAGGTTTGGGCTCCAAATACACAGAAAGATATTTTTAAGACACTTTAGACATTTTAAAGTATTATTAGTATAATACATACCTCTTTCAGTTTCTTGCAATAAATAAAGCACCTGGCTTCACAGGTGGGGGATAAAGACATGGTTTCCATAATTATTTTTTTAAAACTTCTTTAAAACACATTTATTAAATAGTTCACTTTCTTTCATGTAATATACATGGCACATTCAGGTTGCTTGGAGAATGGGATAGTATTATAAATGTGTTAACACCCTACTGGGACAGCCTGTAGAATTCTTTCATGATTTTGCCATTTGTTAGTGCAGTGATCTCAAATTCATACTTAGAAAATTCTTGTGACAGCACGTTTTTCCTATACTTTGTTTATATAATAGACAAATTTACTGATGACACAGACAACTGCAAATTGCATCACACCACAACATATTCATACAGCCAGCTAAAGGATAAATCTCCATTTCACTCCTTCCCCAAGTTCCTGGGCTGCACAGATTGTATGTTTGTTAAGGAAACACATAGAGATGTCATGGAAATGGGGATAGAGATATGCAGGAAGAAATAACAGTAGTGAGAAAATGACTTTTTAAATACTATCCAGTGAAACTGAGGCTTCCAAAGTTTTAAAATTGGTTTTAATCTTCATATATATATATATGTATAAAAGGATAAGCTTTGAAAGGTTATGCTGTTTGAAACACTGAACAGAGAATTAAAAGACATACACCAATGAAACAATCTGTGTGGCTGATTTTAATATTACAACTGAGAAGAAATTTTGTTTAGGTTGTATAAGACATTTTCATAGGTGCTTACTCTTGCCTCTTTCTGTGTCATGTACACATTGCCAAGCTATGCTTTATAGGCACTCCTTAGTTTAGTGCTGTATTCAAGACCTGCTCTTCGCAGAATTTATAATTTCTACTACTGTGAGTTATTTAGATTGGAAAAGTGTTTCCCAAAACAGATGTGATGGGATATCTTATGCTGAACAACAACAAATTTTATTCATCATTTTATGATGTATGATGCTGGAACCTTCCAACCCAGGCCACTCTATATTCTATGATTATTTGTGCACCTGAGAATCACAGAATACATGACAAGGCTGTGAAAAAATGCTGGAGTGAAATAGCTTCTGGTGTGACCCAGTATAGCACATTTTGATCTGTCAGCAAATAATAACATGCTCAAATATATTAAAGTTAGAATTGCCTAGTGCTCCTAGGCCCTTGCTTTGCGTGAGGGAAGGCACAAACAAGTTTCTGTCTTCTAAGGATAAATAGTGCTGGGAAGCTAGTCATTCAAGTGTCCTAAATTTGGCAATTATTTTTATGTGTGACAAAATGGTGAGCAGTTAGGTGTGCAGACTATTGGCTTGTGACACAGAATCTATGGCATTTGATTGTGCCATTGCATTCCTGGGTTAAACAGAACCATGCTCTATAAAGCAACTTAAAATCCACACACAGGTGGATTTTTTAAAAGGTCAGTCTTATTATTAGTGAGATGCCTGGTGTGTAGAAGGAATTTCATCTCAAAGGACTATGGGCATGAAATAGCTGGAAACAATTTTTGTGTCTGGACTAATGATGCTGTCAGGGCTCAGACCGTACCATAAAGTAGGACTTTGTCAGATCTTAGGCTCAGAAAGACAACTGAACAGCAGCAGGTAAGGGGTAGTCTGCTGGAACACCCATCATATCAACAGAGTTTTAAGCAGTCCAAACAGTTTCTCTGCACATTTAGAAGAAGTTGTCAGGAAGAAAAGGAATTATGACATACTTCACAATGAAAATAGAATAATTTAAAATAAACCTTATAACCTGGGCCTGAATGAGGCAGATATTGTCTCAGTAATGAGATAAAATGGGTAGTTGGAGGAAGAAGAAAAATGCATTTATTTAGAGAAAACACTTCCAAAATATAAACCTTTATTAATCTATTTGTTTCTTAGTTCTGGATGTCCAGAGCAGAAATGCCTGTGTGACCATTCAAAAAAAACCTTCAGCATAAACACACTTTGGTTCCACTTGCTGCCCTGGTGCAGAGCAGGTGTAGAGGAGTGCAGGTTTGGTTTTATGGCTTTGGCTGCTCAGGCCCAAGAGGTTCCCTTTTGCTTCTATGTACAAAATGATTGGCTTTAAAAAATTGTTGCAAACATTGCCCAGCTGCTTGAACACATCAGAGGAGAAGAAGCTAGATTATACATTTCCTCTGGATAGTATTTTAAGTGAGTGCTGCCTGCTCCAGACAACTGTACTGTCACAGCAAATGCCATTTCCCCTCCTGCCATTGTCTTCTATGCTTCATTTATACTTATTTGGTCCCAGAACACCTACAAACAAATATTTACAGCTAGTAGAGCCATAGAGCATTGTTATCTTTTATTTTCACTTTCTAAAATGGCAATCATTTGCAGTTTAGAGCTAAATTTGTTTTGGCTTTTCTCTGTTGTTTTTAAAACTTGTTTAAGAACTAGGATTGCTAATAGTGAACGTTAAGACAATGCAACAACATAAAACTAACGATGAAGCAAAGTGACAGAAAAGGTGTGATTATAAAACACAAGATTAATCTTAATACGGGTAAAGCTGTAGTTATACTTATTTTGATGCTTCTTGTGTCCCTCAGCACTGAACTTTTTAGATAAATTTACTGTATTGGAAGTCCAATACATTCTTCTTTCTTTAATGTAAGAAAGTATGAAATAATAGTGTTGATTTTATCAGTAATGTCATATGTTTTGTCTCCTTCATTCTTTTGAATTTAATCCAAACTCCACGGTGAGATACAAGTGGAAAGACTCTTTGTAGAACTGAAGAAATTAAACACACATATACAAATTACATCTATATATATTTATAGATGTAATTTTGCATAAGTATATACTTTCTAATTATATGTAAGAATTCCACTTTTTTAGAGTGCTAATTTGAAAGGAAAATTTTCATAACTAAAATGTAAATATGTAGGCATAAACAAAACCGTTTTCTCAACTTTTATAGCTCTTCTTTAAATAAAGAAAAAGTGGTTTCACATTTGCAAAGAAATGCAAAAGCCAGAAATATCTTCCTTTTTTTTTACCTTTACCCTTAATTTCTTTTCAGAATTGTCTTAATGAACAACTGTCTTTCACCTGTTGCACTATGTTAAGTGCTGCATAAAGGATAATAAAGCTTTAAACAGTTTAGTTTATTACAGATTTCTACAATCTTCCTTCCATATCACTGCTACAGAAACAGACATTGTAATGTTGTGGGGCACTGTAAGGTCTGTCAGCATACCATTATAAAATTGAAAGATTTAGGTTTGGATGGCATTTTTCACAAAGTGTCTCTAAAATTAATAATGCCAGGGTAGGCAATGGAAAAAAAAAAAGATTTCTTTTCTTAAGTGTTTTCTACTCTAAACACACACACACTGCTCTAATCTATCTTCTTTCATGAATTTCATAAAATATCTGTTTTAGCACTCCAAGGTTCAAATATCTCTTACTGGATACTCCCAGAAAAAAAAGGAGGATACTTGGAAAATCTTTCAGCTGGATTGCAGCTGTGATCTTCAAATCAAAGGCTCTGCTCAATCTGACAGAGATTTTCTTATTTGCACACCCTAGGAAACTTATATTTCACACATAAGAAAATGGGTACAGCCCTGTGTCACCTACCTAAATAAGAATCCTGATCTATTCTACTCTCTTCTTCTTCTGGTAGTCCGTTTCAGATGCTAATGAACATTAACATTTAAAAGACTCAATATTAAATCTACAATCTCTGTTAAAACTCAGCATTCACCTCTTGTTATTCTTCTCTATGTTTTGTAAGCTTTCCTTATACACCTCCTACTTCCCTTTCCCCCATGTCTATTTGCTTTGGTTTCTAGCATCCCACTAGTGAAATGAACTGTTCTTCTGTATTGCTCACCTGGATTTTCCTCCCACCCTGCTTTCATTAGCCTACCAACCACTCAGTTAGGTTGTCATAACACGTAGTCACGTAGAGAACACGTGTTTCTTAATTACCTCTGTTAAAAAAAATTATTTAACAAAATAAAACCAAAGCAAACAGATCCTCCACCAAACCCCTAAAGAATTTTCCTGCTTTTAAAAATAGAAATCTGTGAAGCTGTTTGCTTTTCTTCACACAAATTGCTAACATCGACTTCCAATTTAAAATTATGCGCTTTTTAGATTAGGGAAAAGAAAGAAGAAATAGGAATAAAACTTCAGGTAAGAAGTTGTTTTGGGTTTTTTTCTTTTGTCCAAGCATATGAAAAGTTTACTGCAGTGTTTACTGTATCTACAGTGTTTGCTGTATCTACAGACAAATAAATTTCCTGGAAGGTCAGAGATATAATACACAAACACAAAAAAAAGCAATAAAACCACTGAAATCCACATAGTTCTGGTTTGCTATCCCAGAAGTTGTGATTCTTGATTTTTGTGCCACAACAGGAAATTTTTTTATATGACCATGTTATGCTTCACATCCTTTCGCATCCTTCCACATCCTATATCCTCCCTCCTCAACAGTCATTATCAAAATGCATTCTAGTATGACAAAAATTCCCACAGTATTTGTTTCACAAATGATAAATTAAGATCCTGACCTGGCTTCAGTTTAGTTACAAACATGAGCAATAAGGATGAATGAGTATGAAAAGTAAGATGATAAGTTTTAGTGTATTCCTTTAACTATAACTATTAAAAATAAAAGCTTAATTTGAGACATGTAATGGGTGGTTCTCACATAAACTGTGTATTGCTGTGAAACTCAAACCAGCACAACTTTTGCTTCCCACTTTATTTTGTTCAATATGAACTTCAAAATAATATTGAGGTCATTTTGGTAAGTAATATTTAGCCATTTGGGTAGAAAGGTTTGTGTCTGAAAGGTGCATTGGGACCCCACTGCATTTCATGGCTTTCCATTTCATGGAATGTAGATATGAATTATCACACAGTTTGTAGTGTACAACAGCACAGTTGTACATGCCACATTCTTGCTGCTGGATGTCCTGAAAAATGGGAAAGATAATGCTGCTTTGAAATGTCCAGAGAATTGGGAGGAGCAGTTAGAGCTTTCTACTTTTGAATACTTATGATTTTCAGCAAAGCAATCTCATTTTGCTTGGGCATTCCTCCCTTTGCCTGGGGAGGGGAGGAAAAAAAAAAAGAAGAAGAAAAAAAAGCAGCTTTGCAGCAGATGTAGTTTACCAGGATATGCAGTCCTGGAAATACTTGCCAGCAGACACATTCTACATGGATGCTTTTGGCACTCTCACTAACGCAGATGGTGTTTGCTCAGCAGCACAGCCAGAGCACTCTACCTGAATCTACACAGAGGGTTCAGGAGCAACCAAGTGGTTAAAATAAGTCTAGAAATATCTATCTCTCCTGTAAAGTTTCTTCCAAGCCTATGGTTTGTTCTTCTAATTTTAAATAAACAGACTGTCAGGACAAGGCTAGACCAAATATCAGCTTTCAACCAAATAGAACCTGGACAGAGAAATAAGAAGCAGACTAGACAGATTCAACAGCTCTCAGAAAATCCACTCCAATTTCACTGAAAATTTTTGTCCTTGTATTCAAAATTGAATTTGAGAGTTAGAAATGAGATAAGAAACATAAGTTTTAAGTTTTCTATATCCTTTATAAAAGGATAAGACTGTAAAGCTGTTTCAATTGTGAAAATAAAAAATATATTTTATAGATTAAAATAATTAGTGTTTCATAGGTATTCTAAAGTTGATGCAATTTTTTCTGTGTATTATTTCTATTTAATCAAAATAAGTTCATTGAGTGTTCTGGTTTGGGTTGGGTTGGGTTTTGCCTTCACAAAAGCACCCATCTGACTTTGGAGCATTACTGGATTTTTAGATGGAATTATTCTCTTAGAAGCCCAGAGACATCTCTCCATATGTAAGTTGACTAGAACAGCTCTTTTGTGGACACTTTATTTTTAAAGAGAAATATCTTTTTTCCAGAATAATTGTTCTGCTTATGACAAGACCTTTATAATGAAATTGCTATGCCAGTCAGCTTTTCCCCTTACAGGCAAGTTTTAGGTATCACAGGGAGCCAAATCACTTGTTTATAAGGAAATGATTTAATCTTATTCTGGAACCTAAGAGAAAACATGGGTAGAATTTAAACACACTGAGGGTCATATCCATAGTTACAGATGTGCTAGTGAAGTAAGAATATTGCCATGTCCTCATCATCCTAAACACCTAATTATATATATATATATACACATACATAAACCATTTACTAAATTTTGCTGCCTCGCCCATTTCACCACCCCTTCCAAAACTCTTTCCTCATTTTCTTTAGTTTCTCAACAAGAATTAAAACGATGAAGAATTCTGTGTCCTCTATATGTCCTAATTTGTATCCTATCTTTGTAACTAACCCTAATTTAAATCCTAGACTCAGACCAGGGATTTCCAGCAGTACAGGAATTGTAGTTAAGTATCATTATTTTTCAATTTAATTCATGAGAACAGAAAGATAAAAAGGGCTTTCTCATGGTGTTTCAGCAAACCTGTTTCATATCCGTTTCCAAAAAACAGACTTGGTTGCAGTTAAGAGTAAAATTAATTCACATGTCAATACATGTTTATCCTCTTGATTTTTTTACCAATGTTGCTATCAGAACAGGACTTAAACAATTTGAAGAGTTGACTGTGATAGAAACAGTACCCCCCTCCCTCCACCCCTGGATTGACAGAGAGTTTAGTAGATTTGTCAGAATTTCTTTTTGCTAGTGGAAAAAGAAAAGAAAGGAATTTGTGAACAATTTCTTCTGTGATAACCAAATGGTCTGTCTGCAAGGAGCTTGGGTGACAAAAACCTCTATAGTGATGGCCAAATATTTCTACTAGAACACAGAGGCAGGCACACAGATTTGAGTGCATTTGTGGTTGTGTATTTTCAGTGTGTCTAAAGCTGAGTGAAAGCAAGCTTGTTAGCTTCAGTGCTAATAATTGGAAAGTAATTTATAACACAGCCATTTAGTGTGTGGGAAATACGCACAGATGAGGATGAATGCAGGAGAAGGGAAGGAAGTAGCACTTCGACCGAAATGGAGGATTGTGGCTTTGACTTTGGAAGACAGAGAAGGGTATGTACAAATGGGAACATGAGCCGTGACAAAGAAAATAGTTGCCTTTATTCAGTGGCTTTCATTAAATCAAACACTAAGTGGCAATTACTGAGATTCAATAGGTACATTCAGACTTTGACAACCTTCCTCCCCATCCAAACATGGCTTTTATATTGTGTTTGTCTTGAAACACCTGATGGCTTTGTGATGTGAAACAACTATTACTCCAGACTATAGAACACAGTGTGGGACAATCAAGTGATCCGTGAAAGGCTCTTTTATTTCTTGGTAATTTGAGACATTTTTATTTATGGCTTGTCTGTGATTGTGTGGGAATGTATATGTGAGTGTGTGTGGAATTATGTTCAAAGGTTAACTTCTTACATTTCCAGCTCTAGCTACTGTCATGTAATATATGTGGTTATTTCATATGAAACTAGTTCTCAGTTTTGTTTTATTTTTCATCCCAGTCATCTACATCTGAAATACTAGGCTTTAAATATTTGCTGTATTAAGCAAAATTTCATAGAAATGAAACAGGAAAGATAATTTTATACCCTGTATAATATATATATTTATATATAAGATATATAGATATAGATATAGATATATGATATATATATATGTTTATACCCCCTATGTAATAAATACAAGCAGAATGTTAGTAAGAAAAATATAAATTACCAAATCTAGCCAGGCCACTCATGATAACATACATGCTTAT
Organism: Acanthisitta chloris; assembly: GCF_000695815.1. Classification (NCBI taxonomy): domain Eukaryota; kingdom Metazoa; phylum Chordata; class Aves; order Passeriformes; family Acanthisittidae; genus Acanthisitta; species Acanthisitta chloris. Next base: position 23,158 of record NW_008655252.1, on the reverse strand, counting down.
GTGTGACTTAATACAGTGTTTAATACCTAAAAAAGAATAACAGTTTAGGAACATGGAAATAAAGAAATGGAATCCATGTATTTTTTAAAGCTCATCATGCCATGAATCCTGTTCAAATAAATGAGCTACATCTCAAATAAAATTTTGCTTTTAAAACCCTATTCTCCTGATGTCAAGCTGCTTCTAAAACCTCCCAAAGAAATGTATCTTGTGAGTCCATTTCATTTTTGTTTTTAGCTTAGTTCTCTATACTATTAGTGAAACTTGAGTATCAACTCAGTAATAAGTTGTTTGATATACCATGTGTTAGATAACAAAATGCCATGTGTCAAAAGTAATATCAACTCCTGAAGAAGGGGACTATTAATCTATATGTGACAACTTCAGATAACATTCAAGGTATGTTTAAATACATGTCTTTTGCAAACACACTCTAGATATGAGTGTTAATGGGACAGACTTATAGTATATCTGTCCCTGAAGCATATTGATTTTCTGATGCTGAGAAATCTTTGCAGGTTCTACTAACACCTTCTAATATATTATTTCTACTTTATGCAAAAGGATTTTATCTGTGAAGCATCCATCAAAATAAATATATAGCCTTTCTTAGTTTTTGATGGTTATTTGGATAAAAATGCACAAATTCTAGAAATACGTGCCTTTCAAAACTTAAAAGCATCTTTGCTTTCTCCTCTTTTTCTGAATCTGCATGACCTAAATAGTAAGTAAACTCTAATTTCAAAAGGTTTACTGCTACAATTAAGCTGTATTGAAAGGCAGAATATATTTAATTTCATATTAAAAGATTTCAGATACAAACAAAACAGCATTTTTAAAAGGATTTATCATAAGATAATAATTCTGTTTATATTCACTAACAGGGCTTCTGGCTGCTATAGAACTGAATGGATGAAGGAAAAGAATAGGAAAACAATTTGCTGAGAGAACCACATCTGCATCCTCATTAGCAAGCACATTCATGGATTTTCACGTGGCTGGGGCTTTAGTTATGGTCCATAAGAATCATAAGCACCATTTTCTTATGAAAAATAAAAAGATATTCACACAGTCCTCCAACATAGAACATATGCAAGGTATAACATCTGGTGCTTTTTTTCACTATAAAAATGACAAGATTTTAATGAACAGACTTCGGTCTTTAAATATCTTCTCAATCAAAGTATCTTTTGATTTTTTTTAAATAAAATCTCTCACTGGAAGAGTGTGTGTTTCTGTTTAAGGGAAACTTAAGCCCATCTGCAAAACAACATTCTTGACATTTCTATACTACATTTCAGATTTTTCTTTTTGATTTTTGGGGGCAACAGGCAAATTCCAACTAGTCTTCAACATGCAGCCTGAGATTTGTTACACACTGCCAGCTCTCTCACTGCTTTTCTTCAAGGCTGGCAGGTATGGCAATGCCTAGCTATGAACTTTCAGTGGTTCACTGGACAAAATCACTATGATAACTTTGCCTGTTTGTGTAGCAGGCATGGCTGGAATGGGGGCTGCTACTGAAGACCTGGAAATAACTATTTAAAAGAGGAAAAGCTCTTTAGAATACTAAATACATGTCAGCTTACATCTGTTATAATTTATGTTTTCATCACTGCAACCCATATTTTCATTCTTGAATTTGTTTTACTTTAATAAATGAAGCTTTAATTAACAATCTGCTTCAATTGGGGAAAAAAAGAGGTATTAAAGCTAAGCAAGATACTTGAAGCATTTTTTCCCCAGTATTTTTGGTTTTATTTATTTGTTTACATAAACCAGACTGACAAACCTGTAAGTATGGGATCAGACCATGCTTCTCTTAAACAAAACTTGGTGTTTCTCTAGCAAGAATAACTCTTGCTACTGACTGAGTCTGTCTGGTTGCTACTATGGCTGTTTGTGACATGAGATTTGGTGGTGTTTATGCTCAACAATCATGTTAAAAACCTGAAACTTCAATATTATGCAATAGTCATAACTACTGCTATTATAAATATATTTTTGCAGTAACAGTAGTGACTGCTAGTGTTATTACTGTGAGTGCCACTGTTGCTTTTACCTGTTATTACTAGTACTATTATGACTGCTATTGTCATTATTGTTTCTATATTAAGTCTACTGCTACTGCTACAACTACAACTATTAATATTAAAAATTGGTTGCCAGTTTCAAGTAGCATCCATTCCAGAGCCAGTCAATGACATTGCCAACAGGAAATATTTTATGTCATAAGTTCCTGTGGCAAATAAAACACTTTCTGATACTGTTTGTTCCTTGACTAGAGACAGACATCCTAGATGACTAGCTTAGACTAGATTCCTTTATACGACTCAAATAATGGAATTAATCTCATATTACTGAAGACATCTCCATGGAAAGAAAAAATATGAATTTGTGGATTCAATAATAATTCTTTGCAAGAGGATGCTCTGGTCACATGCTCTAATTTATTTATTTTACTTTCAAAGTTATATCCCTCCTAAACTCATAAAAGGAACTAAGTGGAACTCTGAAAGTACAGAAGGATGATTTGATTTTAATTCACAATAGCACTTGCCACTTACCACATTGTTCTTTTGTCTGAGTACTGAATCAGAGCAATGCTAATACTCAAAACACAAATTCACTATTGGCAGAAATAACTGCCAAGAGCAAATGCCATATAAATTCACATTTCAATACCGTTAATATCAGGGAAAATTTCTTCTTCTTGGCCTTGACTTGCAGCAGTTTTATGCCACTAATAATTTACATTAGCTACATGCACCCTCATACTTACTAGCTAGTCTATATCTTCTTTTCTTACATCCTTCCACAGAATCTTCTTTGTTCTAGAGACAGCTAAGCAGAAGAGAATTGTTTGCGTCTTCCTGAGTGTCCATTGTACCATCCAAATTGCTCCATATTCTGCTGGTATACAAGACTTCTTTCAGCTATAGGTCATGATTTGCTTATGTTTTTAGAGGGATTAAAAGTTGAATAGGAAGAATAAGAATCTAGCTATTGACTGCAAATTTAAAAATTCATGCTTATGTAAAACCAGAACAAACACAAGTAAAATAAAACAAATAAAATCTCCATAACCTTTTCTTTTTGGAATTTTGTTACCTGATCTGGACAAAATGATACTTAAGAAAGGCAATAAACAAATTATATCTTTCTCTTTTAAAATGTGAAGTCAAACTCCTTAATCACTTATTACTTTTTTTCATGCATGCTTCTAGGAAAATTCTTAAAATTTGTGAAAAGCACATCAGCAGATGCATGTGGTAAAAATATAAAACGTATGCAAGAAAATAAAGGGAAGTGTTTTGGAGATTTGAGAAATATAAAATTATTTTACACAATCGTATCTGGCTTCTGAAAGACAATATGTACTGAATAGTTCAACAGGAAACCCTTGTTATAGAGGATAACTAATAAAGATCTATGGAGAAGAGCAGATAGTTGCTGTCCTTCAGCAGTATGCTGAAAACTTTGTAGAGTGATGTGGCTGGTTAAAACAGTTTTATAATCTAGATCTGCACTTCTTATGTGGCCCTCACTAGTTGTTATAAGGTTCATTTAAAATGTATGTATAACCCTACTCTAGCACAAAGAATAGAAGTGAAATTCAAAATTCTTAAATCCACAAGAATATGTCAAGATGTTTGCCACAAGGACAATCACACAGGATACTATGAATAATAAATGAATAATTTTATTTCTAAATGAGCTTTTCCCCTCCTCTGTTTTGAAGCAAGAGAGAAAAAGCAAGAAAATTAAGCCATCAATCCTGTATACCAAATCATTTAACAAAGCAGTTAACTTTGGCCTTCAGAAATCCTTTGGTGTTGGTTTAGGCAGTTTATTAGGAAGGATTTACCATTTTATTTGTATTTTATAAAGTAAAGTACAACAGGCACCTAAATTGGAGCAGAGTTTTTCTTGTCATGAATGCAAATCAAAAATAGATCAATAATCAACAGAAGAGCTTGAACAACACTGATTTACTAAGATACTAGAAAAATTGTAATTTCTCATAGCTGTTACAAGAAAACAACCATCATGCCAGATTTTATCTCTGTTAGGGAGGAAATTATTAATGCTTGCCAAGTAAATACTCACCTCAGAAGAGAAAAATATTTATAAAGTTAAAACTTGTTTATAGAGAAAAAATATGGGTTCAGCACCAATAAAAATAGTTGGCATTGTTGTTTTAACCTAAAGCAGCAAAGTATACTTGAAAAAGAAACCATATTTACTCTTGAAACATTAAGATTTTTGATTCTGTGATTTGTTTTGAATAAAGTGTGTTTCAAATTGCACAACAGCAGACAATTCTCCTGAACAATCCATCAGTGCCTCTTGACATCGGCATTTTAGAGATGTACTTCAAAGGGATTGCAACACTGAAACAGAAAAGGCATCCCATTATACATGCATTGCTGAGATTGGTTAGCCTTTATTGTTTATTGTTTTCCCCTTGTACAATAGGCATATATTCTGTACATATGGATTTTACTTTTAAATTGCGTTACTCTGAACCAATTGACATTGTCTCATGTCCATGGTGACAAACTCAAAACCAAGAAAACGTTACAAACATGTATTAAGGGAGAAAATGAAAAGTTGAAATACCTACAACACTCACTCATTTCTGAGTATAACGAATTGCTTAGTTTCCTTGTTCTGGCATCCTCAGAGCATCTTCTAAGGCAACTACTGGTGAGAAGAGCCTATCTAATTAGTTCTACTAGAGAAAAACATGAAAAAATATCATGTAAGTATTCTCAGAGCAAAAGAGAAGTATTTCATATTCGATTCAAGAAAATAAAGGGATACGAAGGATGGAAGGTCTGATTCATCGTACACTTAGGAATCAAACATCATTCCACTGATCACCACAAGGTAAATTTTCAAGACTAAGAAACACAAAAATATAAGCTCAAAAAACCCACTTCCCTTCTCCTCATCTGTGTTCAGAATCCAAAGTGTGTGCCTGCAATGATAATCCACATTTTTCTAGATCTACCTGCCCATTTGTGTTTCCTTCTACTGCAGTTTAAACAAAGTATTATAGAGAATTATGGGTAGGAATGTATAGTGATATATTTTGGCAGCTATATGCTTTCCAGAAAGGTGCAAAAACTACTCCTATGGATGTTATGGAACAAGGAAACAAGACAGATGATGTGATCTTCAGGAACTGACTGCAAATATCATAGAAATCACATACTTGAGCTCTTTGGGATCAGGTGCTAATCCTTGGTGAATTGAGTACACAGTATCCTTTTCAAGCACATTTTTTGAGTCTCATACAGTAGCACAGATATTAGAAGATTTCTACTTTCTAAGTCCATGTAAATTGCATTTTTCTTATTTAAATAATGCCAATTAATATTGCCTTATAAACTGGATATATTGAGATACTTAAAATAGGAGTGAGATATGAACCTGGCTTTTATCAAATTATGGTGTCATTTGGTGCCCAGATTCAAGTTTCCTCTGCACACTTCCATCCCCAATGGCAGACCTAGATATATGACATTATTTCACTTTCTTTAGTATTCCCTTCATCCTTTCTTCCCCCTGTTTTCATGGTAATGAGAATCAGGCACTAGGTGGTTGACTAGTGTGAAGTGTCCTGGAAGATCCCTAGTTTCTGTAAGTGGGGGACCAGTGCCTCAGGACATGTCACAAAACACACTTGAATAAGGTCTTATGCCCTCTGGATTATTTTGGCTTTATTTCTGGCATTCCCAATTTAGGTCCACTTCCCTAGTAGCATTTAGTGTCAGGCCAGTTTACTCATCATTCTGTGGGAGAGTGTAAGTTTTGATACAGTTGTCCCATATACATACCACGCTTTCATAATAGTAAGATAGGTCAGGAGATCTTAAATCTGATAAATCTACATCAACTGATTATTCTTCTACTTAAATTTTGAAAGGTTAGAATACCCACACAATACAAACAGCAAGTAAGATAAACAGTTTCCAAGGACAAATGGGAAATACTGTAAGATATTTGAGGTATTCGATTTCTAGATTTTTAGCCTTTCTGTTACAAATTCAGGAACAACCATCATTTGGCCTAGAGTCTTGTTACTGAATCTTCTGTTCAGAGCCCAGATTCATCAAGAGTAATACTGAGGCTTTTATAATCTTTGAATGAAAGCCAAGTCCAGACTGGAATGAGTCTGAGTCTGATTTGTGGTTCCATGTCAGAATCTGATCAGACTCAATTGTTCTGTCTAGATTTTTCTTTTTCTTTTTAGTTTTTGAATTTGACTGATTTTGAAACTTAGATGAGGAAGCAAGACAGAGAGATGAACATATCCTTGTGAAATGTTTTGAAGAAAACTACCACAGTCTCACAGACTTCTGCTTTCACCTCAAAGCAAGAAAGGGTGCAATCTTCTTTTAAAATAAACTATTCAGATTTCTCACTAACAGCTGGGTATCTCTGATGGTTCCTTTTCCTTTATTGCACTATTTATTTATTAGTGAAATTTGTTTATCTTCTCTCATTCCAATTTTGCTTTGCTTAATTGTGCGCAATATTATTTAACTCTGTAGGCAAGATATAGTTTATTTAGTGCCCTGAAGTGACAAATTTGGATTGTGTAACTAACAAACACACATGCCATGTCCACAGAGATTAAACAGTTCAAAGGCTTCTTGTGAACTAAACCTTACATGAGCTTGCAGTCAGGGATCTGGGCTCAGCACCATGGTTTAGTCAGTAGCTTTCTTCCAGTTACATTTCTGTGTTCTACCAACAGAAAATAACCATGATTTAAAGCTCTTTCTTCATGTACACTGAATTTAAAGCTCTCAGCCCTCTGTAGCTTCCCATGCTCACACAGATTCCCTGATCTCACACTTTTTGGATAGGATCTTTGGAGCCAAATGCAGCAGCTGGTTAATCCAAGTTTTAGATGAAGCTCACAGCAAACATTTGCAGCAGTGAACTAGTCAGGTTTGATCAATGAAAGCCTTTTCCTGCATAATTTAAAGTATTCTAGACAAGTGCTATGAATACTTCTGGCTCTGGTTATGGTTTCACTTAGGAATTTGGAAGGGGTGGGGTAGGCTCACATGGGTAAAGTGGGGCATGATGAAAGTTTTCAATGGAGAAAAGAATTAAAGGTTCAGTAACAAAAAGATAGGGAGCTGAAAAATGTATGTAAAATCCTTTCTTAAGGAAATCTCTTTGGGGAATGTACTAAATTTATTATTTCAAAGCAATCTCCATCTTCTGAGAGGAATGCAAACATACACAAAGACAGTTCTGAGACTTTATGCCTAAGAAACTTCCTACTTGCCTCCAAGGTATTCAGTCATCTTGTTTACTTTGCAATGTCTGGAGCACAATAACAAACACTTTTCTTGATTAGGTCTCAGTGAAGGTTTCAGGGGCTGTAATTGGTTCACAGCTGTCAAGGCTTTTCTTACCATTGCCGAGAGCAGCTGATTATTTTCTTCAGTCTGAATACTATATAACTTTGCACATGTATATAAGGCTATAGAGTTTTGTTCTGGGGTTTTTTTTATTGTTGTGTTTTCTGGGAGGGGTGGGGGAGGAGGATTGAGAGGAATTTTCTAATTTCAATTTATTTCTCTCTTTAGCCACAGAGTCATGTATAATCTTCTCAAGCTGTGAAAGTTCACATTCATTCTCATACATCACAGCACTAAGATGTTACTCCGTATGAATCCAAATTTCTGCATAATTATTTCAAATTTTTAAAATTCTTCACCAGCTAATTCAAACTGAAATTTATTAAGAAAACAAAACTGTCAAAAAATATTATTCAGTAGTTGCTAGTTCTAATTAATGTATAAATACATAATAACCTGCATTAAAATTTATTTTACTCACAATTTTTTGAGAAGTAAGACCACAACACAAGCAGGAAAAAACTCCACCCTCACCTACCCCCAAAAAAACCAGCCCCAAACAACACCTTCTTCTTCTTCTGAATAGCAGGAAGTGATAAATATCTGAAGTCTAGATTTTCTGCTACATGGAGTGAATATACATATATACACCACAGAACACTATTTCTAAGTTCATGTCCACGTATTCATCATATTTTAGTGACACCGAACCAGGCTAGCAACTGACTTTTCTGTTTGTCTTAGAGTCTTGACCATGTTTTTTGTCTTCTCCATTAACGTAATATTGCCAGCAGAGTTTTGCATAACCTCTCATGTAGTTGATCATAGACTTTTCCATTAGGATTTCTGATGTCCACCAAAGAACCCCAGGTGCTTCAGAAGAGGCCACTTGACATGTTTTAGGCATCTTCTTTAGAAAAATTTCATCCTACAAATGTCATACACTTCACTTGAGTATTAGAAGTTCCTATACTGAATGGGCATATGTAAAATATTTGAATTAAAAACTGGTTTGGAGAATTAACTTATCAATTTTAAATTGAAACACTGTATTTGCTTGAACATAATTTTTCCTCATTTTTAAGAGCTTGCCTTGGGTTTACTTTATTGCTAGCCTAAACTTATTACTTTTAAAAGTAAAGGTATGCATCTTAGCCTAAATCCATATAAAACTTGCGTGGATTGCAGCATTCTTTAAAATGACTGATACTGCACCATGAGACTTAATGCATCTTTGTACATACTGCAGAACAGAAACTTGAGACTGGGTAAAGAGTGTCTATACTCTAGGAAGTATCTGTGCTTCCTATATGTTGCCTTTATCTGCCAAGATAACAATGATAGAAAAGCATTGTTTTAAAGACATCTTTCTCCATGGCTGTGGTGGCTTATTTTGCTTTCAAGGACAGATGTATCTCTGATGGAGATTCACAATGCTGAATGTTTTCTTATCTATTTTCATTACCTGTATTCATTATTATACACTCAGTGATTCTTCTCGTTTCCTAGGCTTCATAACAATAAGACTCCTAACAGCCTTACAGTTTTTTAATTTTTTTTTTCACTGCAGTCACAAGAAGGAATACACTAAAACAAGAAGGACTGCATTCAGACAGGTTAGATTTTGTGTAGACATCTGAAATTGGGTGCCTACAGGTCTGTGCCTACATGCTAGTGGGGTGACAGACATGCAACTACGGTTAACAGAGAGCAAGCCAATATCATCAGTGTAGCCTAAAAGACTTTTTCTGCTGACCATACTGCAGGTGTCTGTTTTAGGATAAGCTGAATGGCTACTTAAGCTGTTTTGACTTTATTCATTAGGTCTTGTTAAGTAACATGTCAGAAGAGATATGAACCTGACTTCACCTGGAGCTAAATCCCATACTACTGAGAAATAGATTCACTGACTTATTTAACTTCCAGACAAAATATGTTCTCCATACATGGTGAATAGGTTCTAGGAGCAATGCAATTAGGAAAGGAAAAGTGTTTTAATATCAATGGAAATGACTCATATATTTGCTTTTTTTAGGTGACATATGATATTTTCCTATTCACATAATAACATTGAAGGAGCACAGCAATAGTTGTCTGGATTCATTGATCAAGCTTCTTTCAATCTTTTAGTTAAGTTTTGTGTTCATAGCTGAGTTGAATAGTTGAAAATCCCACGTGTTATTCATAGTAATGATTAATAATGATTAATTATTTAATACTTTGGATTTACAATACCCACAAGCATTCTTTGTGGGTTTTACCAATAAAATGTCATCATAAATATTTAAATTAAAGCTTAAATCATCTATAAAGTTACAAATTACCACTTTCCCGAAGTCTCAGTGAAAATGTTTAGCCCAGGTAATGTAGCACGTTAGATTAGAGGTCCATAGTAGCTTTTGCCTTCTTCACAGTTTTATGGAATTTAGACAGATCCTAAAAAGTGTTATGTCAGTCATTGAGAAAAGATTGAAGAGACATAAATAAAATGAGGTTAAGATCAGGATAGCTAGGTATCTCTGCAAAGTTAATAAGGTGTATCAGATGGTATAAGACACAAAGAGAGTCCTGAATAACAGAAGAAAGGTTAACTTGATTATTCAATGTTGAGAGAGCTGCTGGTGTGAAGTCAACACTATATGAAAGGACTTGAAGAAATTGTGGAAGAAGTTTAATTATGGATTTTTTGTATCTGTGTGTTAAGAAAAATAGGTTGTCTGAAGCTGCTGAGGTAAACTGTGCATAATTAATGTATTTTATAGGTGCTTATGATTTTTTGAGATTATTGGATGTGAATGTCATAAGGGGTCTTGAGCTTAAAACCTTTGAAGTCAAAGTCTGTGGCTTTTGGGGTTGTTTTATTGACCAGAGTATAATCAGTACATACTTTCTCTATACTGTCTCTCAAAGTATCTAGCTCTCAATTCAAAACAAGATTAAAAAAAAAGTTTAAGTGACACTTATAAATGATGACACTGCTTAATATCCTAATGCATTAGTAAGGCAGCAGGAAGGACATAGTAATGATAAGGCATGGGTGGACTTCTTTTCTTCTAGGATCTATTTGGATAAATTTTAAAGGTAATAAATTACATCAGCATTTTCTAATCCATTCCACAAATGAGTAAAGTAATAAGACGACCACTGCTATCTGTTAAAAGTCTCTTCAAGGAAGGGGAACCTGTAGCCTGAAATCTTGAAGAGGCAGAGTCATGAAATCAGTTTGCATTTGTATTTTAAAAAAGGAATTTGAGAAGACCTCTTAGAAACTTAATTGTGTGGAAACAACAAATCCCTCCACTCCATGCTCATCTCATTGTTGTAATGCTTATCCCACAATCCAATAGAGGATAGTTTAAGAGAGTTCTGCTATCTTTCATATCATTCAAGGACTATTAGGATTATAAATCCTGTATGAAGTGTTAGGTAGCTAAGTTTGTCATATGGGGTCTCCAAAGTCTAACTGACAGAAAGACTCTAGAGTCTGTTAGTTACGGAAAACTTATCTTGGTTTTTGAATGTCTGACAATTAAAGGGTTGGGTGCTGTTCAGTTGCCTTTTTTATTCTATCTGGGTCCAATTTCTTGTGTAGTTATTTGTCGGTCACACAACAATTGCTTTGGAACTGCTAGGAGAAAAGAATTAGATCTTTTCAGAGAAAGGACAGAAGTAGGCAGTTGCTCTGGGTGGGAATAGCATCAATTAATGGCTACTGTTCGACTCTTGGAGTATCAATGTTTCCCATAGTCTTTTATTAAAATAATTGCGTGTCATGAGAGGAACCATTGCTGTTTTCCAAAAGGTACTGGTTTTCTATAGGTAACACAAAAAGTAGTGTTTAAAAATTTTATATAAAAAGGAGTGCACACTATATTAAAAATTATTTACATTCAATAGCCTATTTAGAACATAGAAGAGTGTTAAAATGTCAAGATGTGAATTTTTCAAACAACATAAAAGGCAGCTTTTCTTCTGATGAAATATGTGCCTGTTGCTGAAATAATTTTTTTCTTCTCTTGTATAAACATAATCAGTCTCAAATGAAATGACTTACAGCTCAATTATATTTTGCGTGTAATCAGTTCCAAACTCTTTGTAGGTACACAGAGATGTGGAAATCAACTACAGATCTCAAAGGAAAACAGAGGATACCTTTACTTAAAAGACACCTGAATAAAAGATGAGAAGAAAACAATGTTGGGAACAATGATGGTGCCAGACAGAAAAGACCTAAATAGAAGCTAAAGATGGATGTCCATAAAACCAATCTTCAAAGATCTCAGTGAACCATCAAGTCTACAGCTGTCTCCATTCATTGTTTCTTGAAACTAGTGATTAAGCAGCACTAACAGAAATAGTGGTAACCAAGACACATAGGGGAAAAGGAGACAAAGATGTGAACACAAGTAATTTCCATTGTTCAACTTTTGCATTTGGAACTTTCTTGTTTCAAATGCAAAGGCACATTCTTTCTTGAAGAAGAAGAACCTGTGTTTAGTCTCTTTAAGACACATTTTCAGATGCATTGTTTAATATTACAATTGATTATATCACTTTAGCACACCTTGAAAGTTTAGAAACTGAATACTCAAGGAAAATTAAGAAGAAAGGGTTCACTTTTTACTGATATTTCTGGCTGATAAAACAGGTGGATTTAACCAGTAAACTTACATGAATTCAGAGATTAGATGGAAAGGGAGTCTCCTGTATTCTGCAAGAATTGTAGCTATACCTAGGATATCTAGGGGTCATAAGAATGGAAGGAGATGTACTGGTGGAAAACAAGGAGGTAAAAATTGTGAGGTAACCTTCTGTTACCTTACAGTATAGAAGAGAATGGAGCAAAAATCACCATAATAATAAAACAGAAAGGTAAGCAAAGATCCCAAATTCTGGGTAAGCTCTGAACTTGCTATAAGTGCTTGGGTCAGTAGCTGAGTCTGTGATGAAATGGGAAATACTGAGGAACAGGCTTATTCTCATGCCTACTGAAATACTAGCCTTAGTTTTTGCCTTAGAAGGGTGTGTTATGGTCACTTATACAAAAAAACCCAAAATTTTTTAAAAAAGGCATTGAGATAGAAAGCAAAATAAAATGTGATTTAGATATGATTTTACATAAGTGGGGCACATGAAAGCTCAATCAGCTACAGTTTTAGAAAACAGGATTGCTGAGCTTTCCTCACACAATAGGAACTCCCTTGATAATTCTCTAGTTTGAACAGTAATTGCAAACTGTGCAAGATGCATTCATAAGCAACTAGATGTAATTGCCAGCATTAGTGACTACAGAGAATACATCTGTTTTGATCCAGATTTTGAAAATTTCATGATAAACAAAATTTCAGTACAGTCGAGGCATTTTTAGATCAGTGTGTTCATGTGGGGGGGCTTTTTTTGCTTATGAATGCTTTGATGCTCGACTGAGCTTCTCCCACTATGCTGACTCTCCTGCAGAAAAAGTACAGAAATTAATTGAATTGATTGAACTTTTTTCCTGATTAATATCTCTAAAATACTTATCACCTGACTTAACAAACACCTTTATTCCAGAATACTCACTACCTAAATTTCAATTCTTCAACTACAAGATTGCTAAAACAAATGTCTGCATATTCCTTTCTACTGCAGCTGAATCTTCCTTGGATAGAGGTTAGACTAGTCAATTAAAAGACAGGTCTTCTGCTTTCATTTTCTACTGTGCAATTACAGACAGTCTGCCAGTGGTACTTGTCTTTTGAGTTGTAAAATACTTCAAGGACCAGGTGCTAGACTTACCCATGCAAGTTTCAACTACTTGACAGTCTTTGAAGTTCTTACATGAACTTAAATATTTATTTATCCTCTTTGTACCTCAACTCCATTAATTTATTAAATGCTACAGACATGAGATCATCTAAGACACATAGTTTCTGAGATTACTATGCCTGTAAAATGGTGTACTTAGTTTTTTACTTGTCTTTCATGTATTGCTTGCCTTAGTTCTGAATGCAGGTTAAGAATCTGTCGTTTGTTTTAATGCATGAGTGACCTAGTTTTCAAATTCTTGTGAAACTTTATGTACTTTGTTGACCCTAAAATGAAAAACAATAATTAATAACATCAGAACTCCAAGTATTCTAAAACCATGCAATGCAAAGTCTGAAATATCAATAAATAGCTATGTAAATAGCACAAATAAATATTGTCTTCTAGTGTGTGTTCTGCCTTTAATTCTAAAGCTAATTTGTTCAATTTGTTTGAAATATTTAGTTCAAAGAATAGATGGTTAAGTTCACATGTGACCATCCTATGCTGCTATGCAAAAACAATAAGAATATCCTGCCTCTCTCCAGAACTGTATGGAAGGACTTCTTGGATTAACTTTCATTTTATTTCTCAATCAATTTATGTATAAATAGCAGTTCTAAAGTTGGAGTACCAGAAATAAAACCAAAACACACAAACAAACAAGCGGATTCATCTTTCTCTTTAGTTTTTCATTATTTACAGTACTTTCATTTCATGACAGTACTTGATCTGTTTTTGGACTTTGCTGTCTTTGTGTCAGGATACACAATTTATTAAGGATTAACCACAGTGAGCTCCAGTATTGCAAATTTATTTATTATTCTTTACAGACACTTTTTTCAGCATCAGTCTGAAGAAATGGAAAAGACAATGGCATGAAAATCTAGTTAAAGTTTCTATCAAAAAAGGAAAAACTTGTATCTCCACTGTCAATAGACTTAATTGCAGGAATCGTAGGAAACTCTAGTCATCATGAGTTACTGATGGGGTTATTATGGACAAAAAATATTACCAAAAAAATGTGTGCAGCTGGAAAAACAATGTATAGAAAAACATGACAGACATTTTATATGGCATTGCACAGTTCATAAGCTAAAAATCACTTCCTCTTTTTATAGACCTTAAATAATCTGAGAATGTTGCATCCTCAATTCCATCAAAATTTCTGTGGCTAATTTTTCTAGCTTCTTTTAAAATCCTGTTTAATAACAGTGAGTAGAAGAAGCATAAGAAATGTATAGACATTCAATCCCAGAGGTAATGGTAGGATTGGAACATCTCATAAGACAGTGTATGGAGAATTTAAACTGTTTCACCTTTACCATACCATACCGTATATGAAATAAGTGTAAGATGCTATGCTCCATCATGGAAAACTGAATCCTTTTTGTGAGCCCTGTTTTCATGCATGCATATGCATATGTACAAACATTCACACTTAAAAAATAATAGAAGGAAAGAAGATGACAGAATGTGCAAGCTTTCACAAGTCTTGGCTGAATAGTTGCTAAGAACTTTTTGGTGAAAAGGTCTATGGTATAGCTTTTCACTTTGCTGTCTTTGCTACCTCTTTTCTTATTGTGTGAGACTTTCATGTAAACTTTCTCCAATTTGAAAGCAAATGATGCCATGCTGACAGTCTGTATTTAGGCACTCATACCAATCTTTTTAGTAACGGGATTAAAAAAAATACTTGGCAGGCCTTGAACTCTGCTGTGTTATGGTTTATTTATCCCCAAATACCTGCTGTTCTGTTATAAGGTCTACTAATTCTTTGCTATTAGGAAACATGTTAAAAGGTGTTTTGCTTTTTAATCATGAGGCTGAACAGTGCAGGAGATCAGACATGAGACCAGGATCATGCCATATATGTGTCAGTGTAGATCTGGAATAGGTGTGAAATAGCTGCCCTGACATGACAAAGATAATTAGGAATACGAAATCAGATCCCCTTGAAGCAGTAATTAATTCTTACAGTTGTTTACCTGCATGTGAAATGAAATCTTTCTGTTCTGTGTTCCATTCTAGTTCATGTTTTTTTGGTTCAGTTTTCTTTTTCTTTTGCACCTGACCTCTTTACTTCTTATTCACTTTTTCATGTTTTACAATCCTATTCTCATTAGCATGAACTTTATAAATATTTTATCTTCCAAAATGGGTATGTACCCTTTTTTGGATCTTCCTTGAATGGTTAAACACAAAGCAGGAACAAAAATGAAGCCTGTTATAAACAATAACAGATCTGATCTGGCATCCCTTAAAGACACTGGGCACCAGTCTAGCCAGAGTAATGGGGGCCTGCAAAAAGTGTAGGCTCTTGCTACATATCTAGTCTTCCTAACATAGCAAATGCCCATCTTTTATTTTGTCTCTGTAGTCTGGTTTCACAGAACCCTCATGTGTCAAAGCAATTCATGCAAACACTGGAACAAGTTGGAAATATTGTTAAAGGATGAGACAAGGATGTAAACAAGCATAGGATAGGTTCCTGAACTGATCTGATGTGATCAAGCACCCTACCTATTAGCATGTCCTTTGCTTCAGTTCTGAGAACAGAATGTTTATTGAGAGCTGTCATCCTTAACAAGTTTAAAACACACTGCACAGAAAACAAAGGAAGTCTTATATCTCTATGGACAGCCCTGGCAAGAGAGGCTTACAAGTTAGAAATTAATTCCCAGAGGATGTACTCTGGCATCAAAATCAAGTTTTCCCCATAAGTCTTGATTTTCCTCTTAATATCCTGAGCTAAACAAAAAGGTCTGTATAATGCATGCACATTTAGAAAGCTGCACACCCTCTTCACTGTGCAGCACAAAAGCAAGGAGAGCACTCAGAAATCCACCCCCGTAAGGCAGAGCTGTCAGAGGAAGTGGCGCGGAGCTGCACACCGCGTCTTAACAAAGCACTCTGCAGGAACCTGCAGCTGGTGTGCTGTGATTTCAAGACAATGTGCCAAGGTAGGGAGATGGAAAGGCACTAACCAGTTACACCACACTAGGGATTCTTGACAGCCCAACACACATACTGAAAAAGCTTTGGAGAATTAGCTGTCGTTGAACTCCCACTCTGTAGGGGAAAGTAACTCACAGGAAGGCATGCTGAATTATAAAATGGAAGTACAAGACAACATAGGGATGGGTATAAAGCAAACAGGCTTTCATGATTTTTGAGCATGAAAAGTGATTATTCAACGTTCAGATCTTGGAACAGATCCTTTCACTTCCCAGCAGCACATCATTATGATAAGAGAATACCTTCCCCTACTGTGTCATAGAAAGTAACACTGAAGGTAACACATGTGAGAGACATGAATTCTGAATCCTTAGAACAGAGCAATTAAAAATCTTTAATTGAAGAAAAGGCCTGAGGTTACCAGAAAAATGTAGCTACTACTTTCAGAATTAGTGGAATAAATTTTTTCCTCTACTACCTCTATGGTACAGTGGGTGCAAACTGGATCTGAGAAGAGATCTAAGAATTAATGCTTAACTTCTTGACACTAATTTCATATATCTATGAAATGATTATTTTATATTTTATGATCTATACAAATATATAGTTATACATACCTATATACTTAATGCAGATATATTGCTTATATAAATCTTGTTATAAAGGAATAACATTTTAAAAACTTGACCTATGTCTCTGTAAAGTAGGATGTTAATCGTACAGTAAAGGTAGTGGTGAATGACAAGGCACAGTGACTTGAAATTCGTTCCAAATCTAAGGATCCAACTTCCATTGACTCAGTAACTTTAAAGAAAATTCGAGAAATTGCATTAATCCCTTTTATATATGGAATTTATTGTGCAATTACTTAAATGTTTTAAAGTGATCTATGTACTAATAGATTTGGTGCATGATTCCTTGGCCTTGAGACCAGCCAGGACCAAGGTTCCACATCTATGCTATCAAACTTTCCTAGTCATCAGTACAGTTTGCCTGAATGCATTTTGCCTACTGGCAGTGCTCACTCCCATGCAGTAAATCCTGATTTGAACCTGGACATTGTTTGGGAGTGCTACATGCAAAACATTCTTACAGCTATTCCAATAATACACAATGATTAAGTGTCTGGAAGCATTCCCTCCTACTGATTAATTTAATAGCACAAACCTATGCTGATTCTCTCAAGGGCTTTCCTACAATTTCCTTGTCTCTGACCACCTCTTTACTGGAGGGACTCTACTGCCTCCTCAGTGATCCTATAGGAGCTCATGCACCTTCTATTCTAGGCAACTTTACACCCTATGATTTAACTATTTGAGAACCCTTAAATGAGTACCAAGTGGTTTCAAATGGTTTGTTACAGAAGCAATATAGCTGCATCAGCAGTTCACTATATGGTCTAGCTGGTCCTTTCTTACAGGTCTTGGACTTGTACTATAATAGAGATATGCAATTTAACTCCAACCTTTCTTGCATAGCTTCTCAGGTATAGAACTTCTCAGTGTGGACTATGGTTTTCAAATTCCAACTGGGGCAGAAATAGAAATGTTTAGAAAACTGAGCTGTTGCCTCAAGATACTGTTTTGGATCATTTTGACAGAAGTTAAACCCAAGTCTGCACCCCAGATTTGTGATATTAACCAGCATTTTGAATCATTTATCAACCTTCATTCACAACCTAAATTCACCAGTGTCCTGTTTATTTTTTTTAATACTCTTTTAAAAATAGATTAGAAAAAATACTGTTGCAATTTTATGGTATTTATGCTCCATTTTGAGAGGCTCATTAAAAATAAATAGTACAGGGAAAGGCAGTTATCACTAACAAACATCAGCACACACAAAAAAACAAAACAAATATAAGATCATTAAAAAAAAAAGACCCCCATTGCCTTTCCGCCTTATCAGATAAATGTGTTGGTACTAGCTGATATAATTTTGGTTACCAGTCTTTGTCAGAATACCTTCTCCCATTAAGGGTTTAATTTCTGTAACACTGAAGAGGGATTGGAGGTTTCAAACATATTTTCATTAATTCTGCCAAAATCTCAAGACCTCACTGAAAAAGTAGTTTCATTCCTTTCTTCAAGGATTTTATACTATCCAAATGCATCTACAGAACTCCTAGAGAATATAATTGGGTCTGTTTCCGGGAGGATAAAGAATGTTAATCCCCTGTTGCAGATATGTTTTGCTTTACAAATGACAGTGTCATATTGCCCACTACTACCTCTTCCTTCATCTAGAAAAAGTAAGAAGGATTAGAAAGTTAACTCTTCTTTTCAAAAAATGTTTGGCGAGGGCTTTTCAGACTGGCAATTAAATTGTGTTTGCTTTTATTTCTGTGTCAATTTGTAAGAGCCAACTGCTGCTTTCAGCTACACTGGAATAAATCTGGAGTAACAAAGGAAAGGCATAGAAAATTAAGTTTAAGGAACATCAAAGTAAATGAGAACAGTTTCCCCTGAAGACCTTACAGTTGCTGTTTATCTGCAGCTGAAAGAAAAAATAAATCCTGGCAATGATCACTTGTATCAATCCAAAAATTCATGAATGCTTAGATAAGCACTCTCCTTCCTTCCCATTCATCAAAGCACCTAGGTTAATGCTGAAATCTAGACCCATTAACTGAACTTAAATAAAAACAAAACACCTTTTGGTAGGTTTTGTTGATTACTGGCAGACATTAGATAATACTTAAAATGCATGCCATATTTTAAAAGTGTTAACAACTATGTTCAGCAGCAATAATGAGGCAATACTTTCACTGATGAGGTTGATCAGTAGGAGGAAGAACAGGGTCTTGTAGTTTTCTCGCCAGGCTTAACAAGCCTGTCTCAAAAATAAACCTGATGACAAAGCTGAAATCAGAAAAGCATATTTTATTTTAGAGACTAACAGAAGCCTACTGATTTTGGTACCTTGCTCTTGAGCAAGTACTTAAAAGCTCTGGATGCTCAGTTGAAATGGATGATCCATCCATTTTTGTGAAACGTCCTGTATTTGCAACCTGAAGCCAGTGCTAGGGCTGTTATCAGTTAGAAACTCCAAAGAGCTTTTGGTTACATGCCATGTTTCTTACTTTTATGGCTAATGGATCAGGTACTCACAGCATTTTCTTGTTCTGCTGCCAGTGCCTGCATAGCTTTCTGCTGTCCAAGATGTGGAAGCAACACAAAATTTGCAATTAAAAAGTAACAGAAAAATAAATAAATAAGGGAAGCATAAGGAAGAAAGTGGCAATTTGGAGCTGAACTCTTATTTTATCATTAATGACAGAAAAAATTAAGCCTTATCTATCTAAACCAATGGAATTAGAACACTTAATATGATATGAAGATCTTTTTTTATGAAAAACACATTTTGTTCAAAACCGTTAGCTGAGGTTCTCCAGCATGTTTCTATATTTGTTTTATGTGCCAAGGTGTTAGAGCAGGGGGCTGCAGGAGTGACTTCTGTGAGAAGAGCCAGGGGCTGCCCTTTGCCAGGCACAGCCAGTTCCAGCTGGCTCAAATGAACCCACTGCAGGGCACAGCTGAACTGGTGGTGCATCTCTGAAAAAGTGGTTAAGAAACTGTGCAGCAGTTGTGAGAGACAGGACAGACAAAAATGTGGGAGAAACAACTGTGCACACATGCAGATCAGAGAACAAGGAAGGTAAAGAGGTGCTGCAGGTGCTGGAGCAGCAATACTTCTACAGTTCATGAAGAAGACCATGGTGATGCAGGTTTTTCCCTTGCAGCCTGTGGAGAGCCCACACAGAAGCAGGCTTTCTGGCTGGAACTGTGGCCCATGGAGAGAAGCCCATGCAGGAGAAATCTGTTCTTAAAGGACTGTACCTCATTGAAAAAAATCATGCTGGATCAAGGCAAAATTTGTAAGGACAAAGGAGAATCAGGATCTCTGTTATGAACTGACTGCAAGCCACTCTTTCAATCCTCCTGGGACATTTGCATGGAATGAGGTCAAAGAGTCAGGAA
>NW_008655252.1:0-3031 GCF_000695815.1 Acanthisitta chloris | reverse complement strand
GTCAAAGAGTCAGGAATAAAGAAGTCAAGTTGAGCCTGCTAAGAAGATGGCATGGGGGAGGAAGTGTTTTTAGATTTCCTCTCTCTTTCTCACCACCCTACTCCATTTTAGTGACAATTTTTCCCAGGCTGAGTCTGTTTTGCCCATGCCAGTTACTGCTAAGTGATATCCCTGCCTTTATCTCAACCACAAGATCTTCTGTCTTGTTTTTCTCTCTTGCCTGGGGGGAAGGGGGGGGGGGGGTGATTGAGCAGCTGAGTGAGGGTCTGGCAGCCATCCAAGGTTAACCCACCACAGGTTCCACAAAAACCACTAAAGGAATGGATTTGTCCTGATTTATTCTAGCCCCAGTACTGGTACTTTCTCTTCTACATACTATAAATGAAAGTAGCTGTATATACAAAATAAAAAATTACCATTCAATTCTGAATGTTGCCATAGATAAGACTGTTTACTTGGCAAGAAAAAGGGACAGGAGAAAAAAATGTGCACTATCAACATTAGTCCTTAGCCAGACATTTGGGAAACTGTTGCTATATTTAGAGGCTAAGATCCCAATATGTTTTGCATCAGGGGAATTCTGCATTCTTGTCTAATTACTGCTCCATATAACATAGCTAATACTGGGCTCCTTGATGTTGAGAAGTGATTCTCTTGGGTTTGCAAAGCTAAATTATTGGAATACAGTTAACAGCTTTTCCACTACATGAATTTCTGTACTGTATATTACCCTTGGACAAACCATGTAGCAATTTCATTTAGAATCAAGAATACACATCTTCCAGGTGAACGAGTAGCTATTTTTAATAGAAAATCGTATTTGAAATTCTATCACGTGTCAGGTTAAATTTGTCCTGAAACTTGAATGTGAAATTTAGATTTCTGTGCCAAATGACTGCAAATATTGAACTGTTAGAAAGAGTACTTTTTCTGACTGCCAAATTAAAGAAGATGATTCTAAAAATGATCACAGAATCAGTCAGGTTGGAAGGGACCACAGTGGCTCATCTGATCCAACCTCCCTCCTTAAACAGGGCCATCCTAGGGCACACAGCACAGGATTGTATCCAGATAGTTCTTGAATATCTCCAGTGAAGGAGAATCCCTAGACCTCTCTAGCAATCTGTTCTGGTGCTGGTCACCCACACAGTAAAGAAGCTCTTCCTCAGATTCAGATGGAACTTTCTGTGCATTAGTTTCTGCCCCTTGCCTCTTGTTTTGTTGTTTGGCACCACTGAGAAGACACTGGTTCCAACTTCTTGGTACTCCTCCTTTAGATACTTGTATGCACTGATGAGGTCCCATCTCAGTGATCTCTTCTTGAGTCTGAAGAGGCTCAAGTCTCTTAGCCTTTCCTCATAAGTGAGGTGCTCCAGTCCGTTAATCATCTTCATTGCCCTTTGCTGGACCTGCTCCAGGAGCTCCATGTCCCTCTTGTACTAAGGAGCCCAGAACTGGACACAATACTCCAGACATGGCCTCACAAGGACTGAGTAGAGGGGCAGGATCACCTCCTTTGATCTACTGGCAATACTATTCCTAATGCATCTCAGGATTCCATTGGCCTTCTTGGACACAAGGGCACACTGCTGGCTCATGGACAGCTTGTTGTCCACCAGGACCCCAAGATCCTTCTCCGCAGAGCTTCTTTCCAGCAGGTCAGCACCCAACCAGGACTGCTGCTTGGATTTATTCCTCCCCAGGTGCAGGACACTGCATTTGCCCTTGCTGAATTTCAGACGGTTCTTCTCTGCCCATCTCTCCAACCTATCAAGGTCCTCCTGAAGGGCTGCACAGCCCTCTGAGGTGTCAGCCACTCCTCCCAGTTTTGTATTATCCACAAGCTTGCTGAGGAGATGATCTCTCCCCTCATCCAAGTCATTGACGAACAAGTCTGCGTTGGCCCACCCCTCAAACTTGTCAAGGTCTCTCTGGATGACATCCCTTCCCTCCAACACGTTGACTGCACCACACAGCTTAGAGCCGTGAACAAACTTGCTGAGGGAACATTTCCTGTGTGTTTCTTGTTCATATTTGAGTAATGACAGGAGTTTGTCATTCATCCACAGGCATTTCATGTGTCCTTGGCCCTATTTCTTTTTCATTGGGATTCATCATTCTTGAGCCTGGAGGAACTGAACCTTGAATACCAACCAACCCTCTAGGACCCCTCTTCCCTGCAGGGCCTGGTCCCATGGGATTCTTCCAAGAAGATGTCTAAAGAGGCTGAAGTTAGTCCCCTGAAGTCTGTAGCTGTAGTCTTACTCCCTGTCCTGCTCCATCTTCTTTTGATATGGGACTCTACAATCTTGTGGTCACTACAGCCAAGGCTTCCCCCAACATTCATATCATCAACAAAACAAGAGGCACACCATTCTTTGTGGAAACTTCCACTACCTGTGACAAGATGATCCTATTGATTGTAGCAGTAGGTGAATCTCTTTGAAATCAGTACTATGTAAATGAATACAGCCTTTTTCAGATAATAAACTTGCAGTTAAGTGAAATCTCTATTTTTGAAATGGAAGTCTGAGCTGATAAATCTCTAAGTGAGAGTTTTAATGAAATCAGTGTGTCAACAAGAAACAATACTCTAGAGTTACTGTTAGGATGGATAAAACATGTCCTTTCCTCTGCCATTCTGGGGAAGCGAGGTGACCCAGGCATTCCTACTAGAAAGGGGCCTGGAAATGTAAACAAGCAAAAGAGAATACAAACCAAGCCAAAACCAAGGAGCTGAACTCCTCTTCAGCAGCTGGAAACTGTGGGGAACTTTCAGCCCTCACAATCCTCATTCACATACTCTCCATGAAAATGAGTCAGTTTTATTAGGAGTATCATAGAAAGATGGGCAGAAAAAAGAAAGACCTTGAAAGGTCTCCAGCCCCCCAAATCCAGACTGGTCTTATGAATCATTTATGTTTTATCTATTCCAGCCTTCTTCATCTTCCTCTTTGTCTTCATCTTCCTCTCCTCTCTCTCTGTAAAAGGCTACCTTGTGCTTCACAAAAGAATGTTTGATATTATATAT
>NW_008655251.1:28725-43653 GCF_000695815.1 Acanthisitta chloris | reverse complement strand
TATATATTATTATTATATAGTTAGTTACCTACATAAGTTTTAAAATAAGTCCATGGTTTTTTAGATAGATAAGTGAATCGTAGACATTTATACCACTGGGAGGAGGAAAAGAAAAAAGGAAAATAAAAATTAAAACAAGGGGGAAAAAAAAGAAAAGAAGAAAGGAAAAAAGGAAGGACTAAGGACTTGGATAATGAGAACAAAACAGCTGAGCTTCAGCTACCTTGCCTAACAGGACCAGAGCTCTAAGCCACATACCTGTGCTGGATGCATAGAGAACTCTGTTTAATTACAGGATACATAAAAGCAAAGGCTAGGAACAAAAAATTAATCTATTAGGAAACATTGATCATCTAAGCCAATCTTAATGTCCACCCACTGAAGGCTACTCACATATCTGACTTCATTTGACTTATGGACAGCCCAGGAAAACAACAGAGGCACCTAACTGTGCCATGTAAATTCTCAGAGAGAGCATTAAAGACCTGTGACTGGCTGCAGGGATGTATCTCCCTCCACTTCTGATGCCCAGATTAATAGCTGGTCAGATGAACACAGCTAACATGGAATATTTTATTTTAAAAATGTTCTACTCTATTTTCACCTGACTTTGAAGACAACAAAATTCATTGGCTTCTGTGTATGAATGTTACTTTTTATTTAATTTATTGTCTCTATATGGAAATGCTCCAAATGCTTAAAATTCTACTTCTATTCATAGAATCATAGAATCATCAAGGTTGGAGGAGATCTCTAAGATCCTTGAGTCCAACCATTAACCTGTCACTGCTGGAACCACTAAACCCTCAACCAGATCCTCCAGTGTCACATCCAGACACCTCATAAACACTTCCAGGGATGGTGACTGCACCACCTCCCTGGGCAATATTCCAATGCCTGAACACCCCAACAGGAAAAACATTTTTCCTAGCACCTTAGACAGAATTTCAGTCTGGACTTGCCTAGATACCACCAAACCTACTACAGACTTAACCTTCCTGAGGATTCAACAATGTGTCATGAGGAGTTTTGGGGTTTATGCATTCTCAAAGGCACATAAAAATTTAAACTCTTTGCAAAATAAAACGCTCAAGATTTTAAAGAAGTGAGGATGGAGTGAGAAGTGTTTTCAGAATTGCATTTTTGGGGCTTTAAAAATTTGTCTGAAATATTCAGTGGGCACCACAGACTTGTTGACCACAGACTTCTTGAATAAATGCATGGAGGAATGCTGGAAAGCTGTCAGAGAGTGTTTATATAATGCTTTTATTTATTTTCCTGTTGGCACAAATAAAATCATATCGAGGTTTATATATGCATTTTTTGCATTGATTGGTCTTACCTATCAACCTACTGTTTTTCCCTATGTGACGTGATGATAAGGTGAATTCAGAGATTTTTTTTCCTGAGCTACAGAATTAAATACACTTTCAGAAAAAACAAAACAAACCAAACAAATAAAAAAAGTACCCAAAAGATTTAACAGCATCTTCCACAACAAGCAATGAAAATGGTTTATATATCAAACTCTTTGTGCTTGTAATCCCAGTTATGTCAATCCTGTGGAGTCATGTGTACCTGATTTTAGATTTGTTGCCACTGTATTGCAGCAGAGTTTAAAGACAATAAGAAAAAATAATACACAAATAATTTGTATAAGATAAGAGGCTTTTTTTGGTATACAAAACTTGCTTCATTTTTGTACTGGAGACATCACTACTATGCAAGTATTATATTTTAAATATAATGAGCTTTCCCAGTGCTCCTAGAATCAATACTCTGATTCAGTGAGGAAAATCCAGATCAATGAAAAGAGGAAAAAGAAAGCCCAGAAGAGTAAGAAATTGCCATATCAGAAAAACATACACTTACGATAGACAAAAATGTTGAGATATCTACATTATGAAAAGTCTGTCCACGAACATGTAAATACACACACAATTTAATTACAACTGTGATCCAATACAGCCAAGATCCTGCATTTTGGCCTCTACTGGCTTATCCTTCTGATTTCCAAACTAGCCAGAATCCTGTCCTTATTCAGTCTGACAAGCTCCATGAGGTCTCTGGTCTTTCCCTTCTTGTGAAGTGACTTTTCACTAAAGAAAGCTCAGCCTAGATGAAGCAAACTTACAAATCATCCATATTTATTGGTGGATTCTGACAAAGTAGCTAAATAACAACATAAAATATTAACCAGGAGAAATGAAGTATCCCAATGAACTATCTGGGAGGCAAAATAATTCGGTTTTAATTTGGTAGGGGGTTTTAAGATAGTTCTTGTTTCTTGACTTGATTTGCCCACCTCTCATCCTCACAAGGTGATAACTAATTCAGAAATGCTTCTTTTGTGCTGTAAAGACTATTGTCAAATCCAACACATCAAAGCCTCTGTCACTCAGTTTGCATTACAGTTCATATTTTCCCAAGTAGTGGCCAACACAAAACATACTCAGAGTGTGTATCTCTCCTTCCCCCTGACTTTTAACACAATGAAACCTGGAATTAAAGAGAAGAAAGGAGGAAATATGCATAGCACAAGTTTGCTGCAAAATATAAACATTTTGGCCATAAATATTTGCTAACACTCAGCTTCAGATAGGTTGGATTTTCCTGTGCCCATGAGAGGAGCTGAGAAGCAGAAAGATTGTCCTCCTAGAACTCTGATGAAGATGCAGTAAGATGGACAAAATGTGCTACCATCAAGTTCATAAGAAATGCCAAGAGCTTAGTGAAGAGAAATGGAAAATATCAAGCAGTTCTTCTAAACAGAGTTAAGAAATATCTGAGGTGATGACTCATGAAAAATGCAACACAAACCAATCTGTAGATAAAATAATATCTTAACACAAATGACTCAAAAATCCATTGAGACACAACGTTTTTCCATGGTAATTGTAACTTTGTTCTTGATCTATTTTAATTATCTGAAGACACAATGAGCTATATATCCTTAACTTTGTTCTTGATCTATTTTAATTACCTGAAGACACAATGAGCTGTATATCCTGTTTTCTAAATGTGGGCAATGCAGTGTGCTTTACTATGAACTTCCTACAGGCCTTTTAATAGTGTGCTTGACATTTGTTATGGGGGAAGTGTTCTGAGTCTGAAGAGACTTTTATGTCCACCCCTGATGCTAAAAGGAACAGTGACAAGGAGGCTGGTGTTAGGAGATGGCAGAAAAAAAAAATTAGCTGTGAATTCAATGTGAAAATCTTGGTCACAGAAATGACTTTTAAGTGTGCTTGAGGAGGACTATGACTAGAGCCTTTAATGCTGGGGAATTTTTGGTATGGTTGAGTTCAGATGACAAGGATGTGATGCTGAGAATATTTTGGCAATAAATTTCCTCCTGGCTCCTTTCTGGGAGATTAGAATCCCTCTTGGCAAAGAAAAGCAGGAGAAGCAGTCACTAAAACAGTTGACTTCCAACCAGATGCTAATTATCAAACATTTGAGAGATTTTGGGCAGCCAGAAAAACTAGGGTAAAATATAAACATTGTCATAAGGTCACCTTATTCAGGAAAAAGGAAACCACTTTTTGTCCTACTTTGCACTGCTGGAGAGCATTTCAATGCAAATCCTTTTTTAGTAATTGTAGAGGAATAGGTTATACTGAGATCTTCATTTGGAATTAAACAAGAGTGCCCTGCTGGAACACTGGTTTGCAAAAGATCTTTTTGTTAGTATGCTGAGATTTCTCTAAAATAGCTTTTGCTATTCCTGCTTTGCTCACTCTTCAAATAAAGAAACAAACTCATATTGTATGTGTTCTCTCACATCTTCTTATTCTGTAACAAAGAACATACAAGAAAACATCTGTCACACAAATCTGTTTGCTACACACAGTTAAATTCTTATGTCCAGAAATGAACCTGTGTGTTGTGCCACTGTCCAACTGGGCAAACTCCTTGTTTTTTATTGGGATCTTCAGGTTGCAGTTCAGTATACTACATTCCTTGCTCTTAGAGAAGGATTCTTGTGGGGCTGTTTCATTTCCAGAATTTATTTAGAAGAGATCTACCTCCCACCATTCCACTAATACTCTCATCTGCTTCAAAAAGGCTAAATAATTTCCAAAGGTGTTAGGAGCTATATTTTTAGTGACAGCTTATGTCTTCTTGGCACATTCCTGGTGCAGCTATGTTGGCAGACCTCGTGTTACAGAATCTCCTGGTCTGTCATTTATTAAAACTGCTCTCTGGTTATCCAAGCACTTAAAATACTTGCAAGTGTTAGGCTCACAAGTGGCTGTATGTTTTCTTAGTTTAGATTTAAATGCCAAGAGAAACTAAAACACCAGAAAAGGCAAATCTCTAAAAGGTACTCCTCTGGTCAGCTATATGCAGTACCTAAAGATATGTATTGGACAAACTAAACAGCTTGTTGATTTGAATTTCCAGCAATGGCAAATGTCCCAAAGGTATATTTAAATTTGGAATAAAACTAATCTCTATTGACAGTTTTGATAACAATGATAAATGTATTCAAGTCCATGAATGGGAATTGCCAAGATGATAGATCAGACTCTTTTCAGTTGTGCAAAACAATAAAACAAGAGGTAACAGGTAAAAACTGATGCATAGGAAGTTCCACCTGACTATGAGGAAGAACTTTCCTGTGCAGTCACTGAGCACTGAACAGATTGCTCAGAGAGGTTGTGGATTCTCCCTCACTGGAGATATTCCAGAACCATCTGGGCACAACCCTGAGCCATGAGCTCAGGATTGCCTGGTGGAGTAGGAAGGTTGGACCAGATGATCCACTGTGTTTTTTCCCTTCCAGCCTAACTGATTCTGTGATCCTGTGATATTCCATGGTATTTAAACAGATAGTCAGCTGAATCATCAGAAGTGAAGGCTTATCTCACAATCACATTCAGCAAATAAACATCTAATAATTTTTTCTTTATAAATGCTTTTGGATTATGTGATAACCTTGAATACATTGCTGAAATTGTTGATATTGGTATTGTTATTATTATATCTACTAGCATTAGGCTAAGTAAAGTTCATTTAAATCAGCAGTCTTAGGAAAAGGAAAGATGGCCCAGTGTAAGGAATGTCAATTTAGAGCTTGGAAGATGATAGAGATATTTAAGCATGGACAACAACTGTTTGTGCTGCATTGCTTCCTGAAGATAAATACTCTGGAGCTGTTAAAAGCATCTGGTCTCTACAGTAATGAGGGTTGTGCAGGTAACACAGACTAATAGGCATAACACTTCACTGTTTTGTGGCATCCTAATGATTCTAACATAAAGGGAAAAAACTCAAGGGTGCCTGAGTTGAAATCTGCTATCCAGCTTTGACAAAATCACTCACTTTTCCTCATTTCTATCCATATAGCTATGATAAATAATCCTGTTTTCCTTTGTACAACATTCTGCAATTGTTTCATGACATATGCTATTGAAGAGTATCGTTGCTGTTAATAAAATCACTTTTTAAAAAAAACAAAACACCCCACAACTGTACTGAAGGTGTAAAAAAATCCTTATGGTGAGATTATACTTACATTTAGAAATACACGTTGATTAAGCCATATATTCTGATATTCTGATTAAGCCATATATTCTGTGTTTTATTTCCTCAAATCTTAATATGTTCTTATGGAATTAATGGAAAAATATGGGAGCCCTCCAGTGGTGAAAATAATGTATCTGGATTTTATAATGTAGCTACTTTGCCCTTATGGTTGTCTCTTTGTGACATAACTGTCTTAATTTTCTGATATATATATAGATATTGACACTATTTTGATTAACAGGACTTGATGCCATCCAACATTTGCTTGGACTTACATATGAATGTGTTTCTCAGGTGACATTTGTAAAGCCAAGGCAGCCCAATTTGTCTCACATTCTTCCTTTTCTATAGAGACAGGAAAACCCTAAGGTGGTTTTTTCTTTGTTTGTTTTCTTCCCACTAGAAATCACATGGGTTAATCATGTTCTCCCCTTTCACAGGCTTCTCACCTTTAAAGGTGTGGGGATGAAAAGGATTTACAATTGCAGTAATAGAGCTGTTTGTCTGCCCTGATTCACCCATTCTTTGCCTTCCCAGATTATCATGTTAATCCACTCACTATTTGCCTCCAGAAATGCACTCCCCTATGTCAGGCTGCAGGACATCCTTGTGCAAAGACTCTGAACAGTCCCTGCCTTGAAAATGTGGCCTCAGAGCACATTGTCCTGCTTCAGAACATGCATTTTGGATTTCTATGCTCAATTTGCCATAAAAAGGCTGAGTTCCTATTTCTGTAGAAAAACCTCTCTTACACTCCAGGAAGAAAATGGAGATTATAATCAGCTTTCCAAGAAAATGTAACTATAGTTTACTCTACTTATGCCTGCAAAATCCAGTGGGACTACATTCCTTCCCTAAACATGACAATCTGTTAAAAGTAAAAAAGAATCCTTAATATGGAGCTCTTACACCTTTAATTGCAGTTTGTAAGACTTTGGGATGTTTGGAAGTTAAACATGCCAGCACAACTGTCAGATGGTGTCTCCTAGTGAGGTTACAAATGTGGAGTTAAAAGTAGTTTCCTTGTGAGTGAGGCACATGTGAAATACAACTGTCTGAAAACCAGCAGATTTTTCAGAGACTCCTTCTGTAGCCCTGGAAACAATAGGAAACTGAGGAAAAGCAAAGGATTAAACATTTGTCTTTTTTTTTTTTTTTTTTAATGAGGATAGCTTTTGTTGGGAACACATGTTGATAAAGAGCCTGGTGTTACCAAGAATATTTCTTTGAAGCAGTTGGCATCTGAGGGATTCTTAAGCAGCTCCCAGTAAAAGCTATACAGCCAGAAGCTCACTGTAGTACTATTATCTGTAACACAATTAGAATCATAGAATCATAGACTCAAACTGGTTGGAAAAGACATCCAAGATCATCAAGTCCAACCTTAGCATGGTCACTAGACCATGGCACTAAGTGCCACATCCAGTCTCAGCTTGAAAACCTCCAGGGATGGGGAATCCACCACCTCCCTGGGCAGCACATTCCAATGCCTGAGCACTCTCTCTGCAAAAAATCTCTTCCTAAGATCCAACCTAACCCTCCCCTGGCAGAGCTTGAGTCTGTGCCCTCTTGTCCTGCTGCTGGTTGCCTGGGAGAAGAGACCAACCCCCACCTGACTCCAAGCTCCTGTCAGGGAGTTGCAGAGGGTGATGAGGTCTCCCCTGAGCCTCCTCTTCTCCAGGCTGAACACCCCCAGCTCCCTCAGCCTCTCCTCATGCCACTTGTGCTTGCCCAGGTAGATTCAGAAAAGGCTCATCTTGATACAGATGTGTGTGTGTGAGAACACCCACATTGCTTTGCATCGTGTTTAGCCAGAGGAATATTCCTGAGTACAGATGGAGGAGGAGGAATTGTCATTTTTTTCCTGGCTTTGTCTGCATTCTGTTTTATTTCATTTCAAGTCTAAAGGCAGGCCACTGAAGTATACAGAACAGCAGAAATAAGGTTTTAAGAGGCTCAATCTACTTCACATCCTTTGCTTTTGGATTTCAATGGGGTTTGCCATAACTTAAGCAGCAGCTGCAGGGTCCAGGCCTCCTATTGTCATGGAAAAATAAAGGCCTCGTTTAACTGCTGGTGGAGGTGAAGTGTGTGATGTGTGTTTGTTAGTCTAAGACATCTGCTCTTTGTGTCCACTGCTAACTGCAGACACCACCAGTGTCCCCTGTCAGGCTGTATGTAGAGACAGTAGGTTGGAGCTATCCATTGCCCTCCAACAAAAGAGGGAAGGGGGAAAGAAAATATTTGCCTGCTGCAAGGACTAAGTGACAGAAAATGAGCTACTTTTGGCTGTGGCTGGGAAGTTATGTGATTAGCATGTGACAGGCTGCTGGGCCCTTAATCACTGGCTGCATAAGGATGACTGACTGCCAGGGAGGCTCTGACCTATGTAATCTGACAAAAACAGTGCTGAGAGGATGCTGAGTTCAGTTACCAGGCCATCATTACACACAGTTCACTTATCATCAGGAGATATTAAAAATATGCAGTGGATCAAACAGCAGCAGCATCAGAGTGTGCATGACACTTCTCATAATCATGTCTACGTGGACCAGCTCCTTGGCTGGGTGGGGATCACCTCTGCAACTCTCTGACTTCCTTCAGGGTCCAGAGGTCCTTTGCCACTGCCCTTCAGCATCCTCCAGCCCCCCTGGAGCACCAACAGCCTCTGGCTGCAGATGCTAGAACCATGAACCAGCAACTAGGAGTGTCACAGCTGTGATGTAACTATCCCATGGTGTTATTCTTTCACTTGGGAGGAAGTATAGGGAGAATAAGGAAAAGAAAAAATCAAAATTTGTGGTTGATGGGTAGATCTAAGACCTGACATGCTCATTTTTTTCTGCAACAGTTTAAAAAAAAAAAAGAAAAATAAGACCTGACATGCTCATTTTTTTCTGTAACAGTTTAAAAAAAAAAAAGAATGTCTGAGTTGTGTTTTTACGATAATAAGGGAATTGTGCAGTTTTGACATGCAAAGAGATTTTCTTAAGTTTGTAGCTGTCAGTTGATCAAAATAGAAGTTGAATGGACTGAGTTTCATGAATGTTTGCTTAAAATTTGCAGATAGTTTCTTGCTTTTAGCGAGAAAGCAAAATTTTATTTGCTTTGTCTGTGTGTTGGACTTGTCACACAGTTGGAACCATCTAGAAGTTAGATTAGAGTTGGTTGTCTCATGAAAGTCAATGGAGGGATATGAGGAGTGAGTTATCAGGTTGTATTTCTATAAGATCTACACTGGAATCAAATCAAGTGCCATCACTGGACTGTCCCTTTCCACTCATTGATCATGGAGCCCAGATGACTAGGTTAGACTTTGACTAATGTTTAGATGGCAGAATTAGATAAGATAATTCCTATCTGACTTTCAAAGTGATAAATTTGATATTTTTCACTAGGATTTTTATTTCCATAGTTAATCCTAAGTAGAACTTTGATTTCCCCAAAAATGTGATTCTTATCTCTCATGGCTGTATATTGTGTTTGCTTTTCAAACACTGATTTATTTCTGCCTGAAACCTTTCAGTGGCTTCATAGCAGAATCGTGTAATACCTTTAGACACTTAAACATGATGAATAATCTGGAAGGATTGATTGCTTTCATTGTACAACTGGAATTTTACTGCCATCTGTCTAAGGACCAAGATTACCAGGACCCTGCACTATAAGAAAAAATTGTCTAACAACATTTTTTACTGTTCTACTGAATCTTAACCCTTTCTGTGAGTTAAATACACTGGCTGAATTTGGTCTTCACTTAATTTTTATTTCAATGATATATATTGATTTTCCTCCCTTTGTACATAAACGTGCCTAAGCAGAGAATGTAGTTCAATAGATTTTACAGCTCTGTAAGAAAGCAAAGCCACATAGCAACCATAATGCCCTCAAATATGCAAGAAAAGTCTGCAAACAACATTCTTCTCCAGTGGCACAACCCCAACATTAAGATAAGATATTCCTCAGCAAACACACAGGAAGTATATTTCCTTGATAGCCTGAAAATAATAGAATTAACACCATTATAATATATTTTCACAAAGTAATGGGAACTAAAGAGCAGAAAAAAATGTCTAGTATTTGCTACAGTTCTAAAATCTAAAATTAAGAAAAAAAACATGGGAGAGGTAAAGTTCACTCTGTCTTTTATTCAAATTTGTCAGAATGTCCTGAGATTGGCAAGACCTATGGACCTCAACTATTTTCTTATTTTCATTTTCAGGACAGAAAAACACAACAGTTTTTGTCTGACTTTATTTTCTCATCTACAAAGAGAAATATTTCACTTCAGTGTGAGTTTTGGCATACTGCAAAAGTTGTGCATGATGTTTTTTAACCATTGTTAGGATGTTTTGACAAACAAACAAAAAAACCTGTTGCAGAAACAAATTCTGACCCTTAAAAAAAGACTTCTGACTTCTCTCTGATTTGAAAGAAGGTTGTCTCAGACCAGAATCAGGTTTACCTCAGAGAATGGGAGAACTTCACTAGTTTTAACACGTTTCATTGCAATAGACTCACTTGCTTATATTTTCACTTGAAAGCAAAAGTCAATCTAGGTGCATTCCAATATAAGACACCTGGATATTCAATATAGCTGCACAATTTACTAACAAGACATTTTGAAGAACTGTGGTGAGAAATTTTAATGCAGGTAATCCAAGGGGTTTAGGTAATATGACTTCATTATAGCTCTCTAGAATAAAGCTAATCTCTGTCCTCTAGTACTGAGAAGGAGTTTTTGATTCTTGAAAATGAGTAGTCCAATTTCATTGAAGTGTCTACGTGGTGAATTATTTCTGCTTACTTTTGGCTTACCATAAGAACTGAAAATAAATAAAAAGTCCACAGCAAATCACTATGGAGTGGTTTATTGTGCATCACAGCATAGCTGTAATTTACCATGGGCTAGTGAGCTTCTTTGCATAATACAAATTTTAGCTGGGTTTTGTAATGAATTGGCTGTGTGAGTGCACTGACCCACAATTGGCTACACTACTAGAGTTCAGTAAAAGTGGTGACATACTACATTTCCTTGTAGCAGCTCAGTGGAATTGCAAATATAATAGCCAAGAGCATGTTTTTCTGAAAGCATCTGGGAGCACCATCACTAGTGCAAATGATCCTTTAAGGACATTATGTTTTTGCTGGTACTTTATTGTTGTCCTTCTAATTTAATTTTTTTTTCCTTCTCTTTCTTATGTGATTTTTCTTTAGATAGCAAAATTAACAGGGCAAGTACACAAATATTGTTTGAGGGTGATGAGGCATTGGTGCCAAGGCTAACCAAATTACATTTTATGCATATCTAGCATTGCTACTCTTAATGCATATATTAGTAGATATATTTCTTTGCTATATATGAACAAGTCAACATATGTTTGGACCTCTGCAACGTGACAGAAAACAAAACACAGTTACTGTAGCCCACATGAAATAAGCCTTTTACTCCCTGACAACAGTTCCTGACATTTATAGCACAGCTCCAGAGGGCCTTAATGACCATCATGTCAAGCTGAATCTACTATTAATATACCTCACTAGTAAGGAGTATTATGGTTTTTATCCTGAGTGTGAAAGGTCCATATTTCATAAAGATTCTGAGTCTAGTTGAGTTATTAAAAGGTTCCCCATAAGGAAAGAAACAGCTATTCTTTTTTATTCTTTTTTCCCCCTTTTTTTTTTTTTTACAGTTTCTGCCTGCTGAAACTTTCTCTTCTTGAAAGGAAATGATCTGCATTTAAATTAAAGCACAAATCAGATTCACTAGCAAAGACTGTCCATCATTTTACAGTGTTGTGTAGACGAAAGAGATTACATCCAAGGGTCATCTTCACATGGAGCCTCCAATATATTTAACAAGAATTCCATATTTTCATGATGTTATTAGCCAAGAATTTTTTTTAATTATTCAAGACCCACTTTTAAAGAGATCAAGATCCACAGCACCACTTATACAACAACCAAAAGTTGGAGAGAAAGGTTTCCAGAAGAGACAAATTATTTTTGGATATTCATTTTAGTGGATTAAGACCTCGGACATTTCATAGAGTCATTGAATAGTTTTGGTTGGAAGTGCTTCCTGCTCCTCATCTGCTCTACCTCCTTGCTCAAAGCAGTATCAAAGAATCACAGGATCAATTAGGCTGGAAGGGACCACAATGGTCATCTGGTCCAACTTCCCTACTCCAGCAGGGCCACCCTAGAGCTCATGGCTCAGGGCTGTGTCCAGATGGTTCTTGAATACCTCCAGTGAGGGAGAATCCACGACCTCTCTGGGCAATCTGTTCAGTGCTCAGTGACTGCACAGGAAAAAAATTCTTCTTCACATTCAGGTGGAACTTCTTGTGCATCAGTTTTTTCTGTTACCCCTTGTTTTATTGTTTTCCACAAGTGAGAGTCTGATCCATCCTCTTGGCAGTACCCATTCATGTACTTGAATACATTAATGAGGTCACTATCAGTTTTCTCTTCTCAAGACTGAACAGGCTCAACTCCCTCAGCCTTTCCTCATCACTGAGGTGCTCCAGTCCCCATCAAAAAGCTTGCTCAGGTCCTTGCCCTTTCCAGCTCTAGAAATCTGTTCTCAAGAGCCTAAATCATCAGACAGTGAGCCCTAAACCTCCTTGACATTCATCCCTGATGCAGATCTTCTGACCAATCACCCAGAATAGAAGCATCCCAAATTATGCATTCTTTTTTACAGATCTTGTTCAGAATGGATTTTTCCTTTGTGTATATAAAGGCTAGGATTAATACAACCTGCTATTGTGCCAGGCACCCTTTACTATCTCTTTAATCAATGAACTGAAATTCAGTGTTTCCTGGGCATGATTCATCTGAGTGTATAGTAGATTTCTAATAAAGGCTAGATGAATAGTGCCCCAGGGTGTCTTTTTCTGCTGAATCCATTGCCAGTAAAGGGATCCTGGGGAGATTAGCTCAGGTGTAGACATGTACACATCTGAAATTAGGTGAGATAAATCCTATCTATGGACTTTTCTTGAAGTGATAGCAAAAGAATTGCCTGTCAAATTCAGGCTTACTGGGTTATGGTGAATGGGTTGTGTGTTACAGCTTATAGGTGAACTCAATGTCCTTTCAAAAACAGGACTGTAGTTTTCCTGAATTGACATTATGTCAGTAAATCGGGTTTTTTGGGCAATTTTGTTTCCACTTAAAGTTTTTATAAGAAATAAATGCTTCTATTAGTTCATTTTCTCAATATGGAATAATTGAAGAGTCATACAGCATGTGACTGGAATTATTTTCACGATACTGAGTATGTAATATGTCAGTAATTCACGGTCTGTTGACAGAACGAATTTGAACAAATGAATTTGCCTCTTGTATCCTTTCCTGTTTTCATTGCAGGCTGCATAAATGAGAAGTGAAATAGATGAGAAAAGAATCTTTTGAGCAGTGCATGCTAGTGAGGAAAAATAAGCATTTTGGGTAGAGAATGAGAAGCGTGATAGTGTTCTAAAAGCAGGACATGAGCTGGTATTGGTAAGTCAATCTATGTACTTTTCCCCATGCAAAAAAAAAAATAAATCTGCACATATTTTTTTCCCCATGCAAGGTTTAAGTAAGCTAATGTCTGAGTGAAGAACATCTTCAAATGCATAAATACCCAGGAATTTTGGCTAAACTAAAACAGTGGAGTTAAAGCTCTTGTATGTGATTTTGAACAGTGAATAAAAGATATTAAGAAACTCACAGAAAGGAAATGGAGAACCTGAGGAAACTGCTTCAAAGGAACAGGGGATCATGAAGTTTCTTGTGTCCAGTGGCAGCTGGCACTACCTGATGTAGCACGTGCATGTTCTGCTGTGCTTCGTGAAATAGCTGTACAGTTTGCATCATCATGGGTCTACTACAGCCCCTGAGAATCAATCCTTCATTCCTTAATTGCATTCCCCTCTTTATGACAAACTGCACCATTAGCTCTTTTGGCATGTATTCCAGGCCATAGACTGAGATCTGTGAAGTTTACTAGATGGGAGTTAATGTTTATCTGAAAAGCTGTGGGAATCACATGAGGCTTTTAACAGTTTACTTCTAGAACTATGTGATTGCCACAGAGATTACCATACTGCCATTTGCTTAGGAGGAAAAAAGAAAGTATTTACAGTACATTTTTAGTTGTATAAATTACACTTTCTTCCAAGCTTAGAAATTGTGAGAGTTAAGGACCTACTTTTCCCATCAAATACATTCAGAGTCGTTGAAGATCTGTCAATCATTCTTCCTGATTGTAACTGATTGCAGCTCAAAAATTACTTCTAGTGATCTGGTGCACTAGTGGAAACCTACTCAGCCACATCTGTGGTTTGAATTAAATTGAGCTGTGTTTTGTTTTGTTTTGAAGTACTCACTGTCTTGTGCCACTCTTCTGATACGCAAAGCAACTCTTGTACCAACCTCAGAAAGCAGAACCTAACTTTACGTGGTGTTAGCATTTGGAAGTTCAGGTGCTATAACATGTCAAAAACTGATTTATTCTCTTGGTACAGGAAGAACTGAAGCAAGCAGTGAATCTCTCAGGATCTTCACAACTCTATTTCCTTCATAGTTAAGGCCAATGATTGGTGACAGCTTTGTCAGCTCGTCACATAATGTCATCAGAGATTCCACATGGCTGGCTGACAGTAAATTTTCCCTTTCACTTGTTAGAAGGTACAAGCCAACAGAAACCTGAGGAGACATCATTTTCTTATGCAAGTTTGTAGAGAAAAATGTGTAAACGAAAAAAGCCTTGCATATTGTTTGGGGCTTTATCTGTTTCGGTTCTTTTTTTAAATTACCTCAACCTATTTTTAGGCTGTTGGCTACCTAGAAATACTGAAATGAAATTTTGGAACTAATATCTGAACATGGAATAGCAACTTCTTTGTGAACACAGAATTCTTATTGCAGTGCTTTTAAAGTTCCACAGACAGAGCTGAATACAGTTCACTTAAACTTCCACACTCTCTCTCATGCTGTGATGTTTTCCTTGTTCCTTATGGGCAGGCCATTCTACATATTTCCCACAGAATTCCCACAGAGGACCTTTGACATATTCATGAAGTTACAAAAACATTTGGATGAGCCAGTCTACAAAAATGGATAAACATACTAAAACCTTAGTGAGTAAAATAATATGAAAAAGCCACCAAAGGCAAGTTGATTACCTTTGTAAGACTCTCTTTTCAATTTCCCCATTGTAGGTCTTTCTACAGAGCCTTGATGTTCACAAATGGCACCTTTGAATAGCTTTTTCAAAAGCAAAAGTTGGTATGCTAATGTATGACACATGAGAGCCAATAATAATATGTGGGATACCAGGGCATGTTTCTTCAAGGTGATTGGGTGGCTTAGAAACAACACATCAAGAGACTTAGGCCCTACAGA
>NW_008655251.1:2963-28697 GCF_000695815.1 Acanthisitta chloris | reverse complement strand
CACAAGTGTGCCACATTGTTCAGATTCAAGGAATTCAAGGGCAATCAAGTGTACTATTTGAAGGTACCCTAGACTATAGTCTGGAAGATTGAAGGAAAATATTGTAATGGGAAAAATTAAGGCCTTCAACACTAGGATGCAGAAAATTTTCACACGTGAGATTTAAACCCAAATGAATATCATAAGCAAAATATTAATGGTATAATTTTTTTTCTGGAACTATGTGAGATTTTAAAAGATGTTTCACCTATGATATGTGTTGATATGTGTGATTCTGCACCTGGGATGGGGCAGCCCTGGATGTGTGCACAGACTGGGGAATGAGATGCTGGAATGTAGTGCTGTGGAAAGGGACCTGGAGTAAAATATGAGTCAACACTGTGCCCTGGCAGCCAGGAGGACCAACTGTGTCCTGGGGTGCATCAGGCAAGGTGTTGTCAGATGGCTGAGGGAGGTGATTGTCCTGCTCTACTCTGCTGGTGCAGTCTCACCTTGAATATTGTGTGCAGTTTTAGGTACCATAATAAAAGAAAGATATAAAGCTCTTATACAGCACCCAAAGGAGGCAACGAAGATGGTGAAGGGCCTTGAGGGGACCCCACATGAGGAGTGGCTGAGGTCACTTGTCTGTTCAGCCTGGAGAGGAGGAGACTGAGGGGAGATCTCATCAGCATATACAACTTCCTCATGAGGAGAAGTGGAGGGGCAACACTGACCTCTTCTCTCTGGCAACCAGCGACAATACCTGAGGGAATGGCCTGAGGTTGTGTCAGAGGAGGTTTAGGTTGGATATTAGAAAAAGATTCTTCACTCAGAAGGTGGTTAGGCACTGGGACAGGCTCTCCTGAGAGGCAGTGACAGCACCAAGCCTGGCAGAGCTCTCTTAAGACACTTGTTACTGCCTTAGAGAGCACCAGGTATGATCTGAACTGAGGAATGAGAATTCAATTTTTAATCTTTGACAAAAAAATTTCATAATATTTGTTTTAATCAATACCCTTCCATAGAGGATGTGTTAGGCTATGGATTAAGATAATGACATGGGCCTGTTGGAGGGTGTCCAGAGAAAGGCCATGAAGATGATTTGAGTGCTAGAACACCACTGCTATGAAGACAGGCTGAGAGAGTTGGAGTTGTTCAGTCTGGAGAAGGCTCCAGAAAGGTCTTATTGCAGCCTTCCAGGACCTAAAGGAAGAAAGCCAGAGAGGGACTTTTCACAGGGACATGTAGTGATAGGACAAGGGCTTTAAACTGAAAGAGTTTGGATCATAAGGGTGGTGAGACATTGCAACAGGTTGCACAGAGAAGTTGTAAAAGTCCCATCCCTGGAAGTGTTCAAGGCCAGGTTGGATGGGATTTTGAGCAACCTGGTCAAGTGGATGGTGTCCCTTTCCATGGCAGAGGGGTTGGAACTAGATGATCTTTAGAGTTCCTTCCAACCCAAACCATCCAATGATTCAGTGATATGGTGTTACTAGTTATAATCATTTACCTCTCAGACTTGTTATTTCCAATTTGGCCTCAGTACACCACAGTTTGTTAGGAGTTCTTGTTTTGTATTTCCGCTGTGTCTTTAGGTGAAAATATGTTCTTCCATTATTGCTAGCAGTTGTATATTTAGCCACCCCAATTATTTTGGTTCAAAATCTAGAAATCTTGAAAAGTCAAGCTGTAGAAAGAGGAAAGAAAAATTACTCTAAGATAATAATTTCAGGATCTGCATTTTTTCTTCTTTAATTTCCTCAGATTGTAAATTCATCTTTTCATCCAGGCACAGGAAAAAAAAAAGAGAGAACTCTTGGTAGATTTTTTTAGCTTCCATTAAATCAGGAAGAAGTAAACTCTACTCAGAGAGCAATCTGCCTTTAAGAAGGAGAAAAGTCATAGGATAGTAGAATAGAATCATAGAATCATTAAGGCTGGAAAAGAACTCCAAAATCATCAAGTCCAACCTTCAACCAAATACCACCATGCCCACTAAGCCATATCACAAAGTCATTTCTGCCTGCCTTGTAGAAGAAAGATTTATGCCTTTGCATAGCTTTCCCTATCTATTACTAAATCATGGTTTCTCAGAGCTGTGCACAGGTATGATGGGATTCATACCTATTCCAGCAAATTTGTTTTATTTCAGATAGGAGCTTTCTTCTCTCATGATATATGACACTCCAGTCAGTGTCTTGATTTGGAGAACCCTATACCATGATTTATTCTTAATCTTTTCCTGATCTGCTTAATATAAGAAATGTGATGGAATGAGATTACAAGAAGATGCTGCTGTCACAGTAGTTTTAGCCATCATGATTTATCATAACAACGCTGATTAAATAATCAGGCTCTTGAAAAGAGTATGTCACTAAGAAATTGCCAAAGACAAATTCCTGTTAGAATATTATTTTTACTTTATTGCACTTGGATTGATTAAGAAAATTTTTGAATTTCTGCAGATATAACTAAGTTAGACATGGCATTTAATATTATATCAGTTTCCTGAGGTCTTTGACAGATGCTCAGCAGCATAAACGAGGAAGATTTCCATTTTTCAATATTTTTCTGTCAATAGATTTAAAGTCTACCTATTGTTTTAGCTGACCATATTGAGCAAGATATTTACACCAGAATTTTAGAGACCTGACTTCTATGTCCCATTCAGCCACTGGGCAAGGGTCAGACCCACATTTTTCAAGCCACTGAAAGTCTTACTAGACTTTCTGACTAGAGCCAATAGCCTGATGGGGTCAGACTCTTTGGTCAATATTCGAATGACAAGCAAGAGCAGTCTGGAAATGAGACTCTCTATTTGGTTATCAAGTAAGGCAGAAATTCTCCTGTTGAGGAATTTTAGTGGGAGGAATTTAGTAGTGCTTATGTATTTTGCATTAAAGAGGACAAAATATTCAAGCATTCTTCATGCTTCTGTTTAACTCTCAGCTGCAATATGAAAACTCAACTATTTAGGTTCAATTTGCTATTTATTAGTTATTTACTGCTATGTTTCATGGCAGCTGACATGATAAGAAAGGGTTTTGTAAACCACTTCCCATGAAGAATAAATAAAATATTTTTAATATAAAATAAGTGTCATTAATTATAACTTCACTTTATAATAAATTTGCCCTCATTTAATAAATGACTTGTTCATTATGCTCTCTTGATAAATTATACCTTTTTGAGGAGGGAAAATGAGAGCTGGGCCTTGTTGGGTCCTTCAGACACAGAAAAGTGTTGCCTGTTTTTTTTCTTTTGTTCAATGCTATGCAATTTGATGAATCATAATGTTTTGTTGTGCCACCTGGATATCCAGAAGTTCAATCTTCAAAATATTGTGACAAGCTCTTCAATAAAAAAGTTGCTAAAATTAAATAAACTAATGACACAACATCTGAAGTAATAACAGTTTCTTAACATTGTTTAAGGACTTGTTCCCGTCATAAGTGCAATTTTCTATTTTTGTTATGATGGTTTTTTTGGTGCAATGTTGTGTCCTATTTTTTCCTCATCCATCTCTGATTTTATCCAGAGCACAAAGAAACAATTGTAGGGCTAAAATAGACAGCTAACATTTTCCTGGTCACTGAATATATATGAATTTTGATTTGTTATTATGACATTTAAGCATACAAACATTCATTTCTGCATACAAATACCAGAGCATAATGAATAAAAGTCTGTGATTGTTTTTGTAGGCTTTAAAAATACAACATTAAAATTTATTTAAAATGAAACATTTCGCTTTCCTTCTATGTCATGGAATAAAAAGGGCATTTTATGGCTTTAAAATCTACTTCTAATGGGATTTTTTTTTGTTTTGTTTGAAACATTTAGCTTTCTTCTTTATTATTCTACTTTAGGCTCTGGTTTTCATCAATAAACTAGAAATCTTTGATCAAAGGAAATTTCTAAAATGCCATGGAAAATATTTTGATAAAAAATAAAATTGACCAGAGACTTCCTAAGAAATGCATATTTAAATTGTTCCTTTGCAAGAGACGGTACTT
This sequence comes from Acanthisitta chloris, assembly GCF_000695815.1. Taxonomy (NCBI): domain Eukaryota; kingdom Metazoa; phylum Chordata; class Aves; order Passeriformes; family Acanthisittidae; genus Acanthisitta; species Acanthisitta chloris. Next base: position 24,699 of record NW_008655251.1, on the reverse strand, counting down.
TATAGCTACTTTTCCTACAATATGCATATTGATTAGAGAGTTATTGTGTTTCACCCTGATTACTATTTCACTAATCTGGTGAAGCAGGGAATGAATAATAAGAATCTCATAAAATTATGGCAAGTCAGTTTATACAGAGTATGTCAAATGGGAGAAATTAACCTTTGCAATGTAGTGACTACCTCATTTGCAACAAAAAATTAGTGATTGTTCCCCTGTACTTGGCACTGGTGAGGCCACACCTTGAATCCTGTGCTCAGTTCTGGGCCCTCAGCTCAGGAGGGACATTGAGGGGCTGGAGCAGGTCCAGAGCAGAGCAACGAGGCTGGGGAAGGGACTGGAGCACAAGTGGCATGAGGAGAGGCTGAGGGAGCTGGGGGTGTTCAGCCTGGAGAAGAGGAGGCTCAGGGGAGACCTTCTCACCCTCTGCAACTCCCTGACAGGAGGTTGGAGTCAGGTGGGGGTTGGTCTCTTCTCCCAGGCAACCAGCAGCAGGACAAGAGGGCACAGACTCAAGCTCTGCCAGGGGAGGGTTAGGTTGGATCTTAGGAAGAGATTTTTTTATGGAGAGAGTGCTCAGGCATTGGAATGTGCTGCCCAGGGAGGTGGTGGATTCCCCATCCCTGGAGGTTTTCAAGCTGAGACTGGATGTGGCACTTAGTGCCATGGGCTAGTGACCACGGTAGGGTTGGACTTGATGATCTTGGAGGTCTTTTCCAACTCAGCTGATTCTATGATTCTGTGATTCCATGAACTCTTCAGAAGATTATGGATCTCTTAATGCCTACTTTCCTCATATTTGGCTGCTGATCTTTTAACAATCCAGAAACTCCAACACTAATAATTCCCTATCACCTATCATCTGGCACTCCAAGCCCTGTCCTTCCTCATAGTAAGAAGGGAAAGCCTCTTAGGAAATTTTTTTTCTGATAGTGTATGCTTAAGAACAGCCATTTACTTTTCCTTTTGTCTTTTTAATAATTGACAGAAAAACTTTGCTACTTTCTCTTTTGCTGCTCTTCAGGTGTCAGAATTAGGTTTGAATGGTCTTTCTCATGGGATTTATTAAAATAAGTACATCTTTCTACTTACCCTTTCCTGTGTCTTCATTGATGGGTTTCTCTCCCTGTCTTCATTTTCTCTCTCATAATTCTTACATCGCTACAATATGTGTCATGATATTTCCTCATGAGACTTTCCCTATGAGGACACCAAAAATGTCACATGGCAAGATTTTTAAAAACCAGAAAGGTTCTAGCACAACTAAAGTAAAATATAAGTCTAGTGATATGATGAAATTCAAGGATTTTCACAAATATGTAGGTAACAAATACACATTAAAATGATGGTATATGCATAAGAATATTGCCTGTTCATCAGAAAATAAGAGAAGAATAAAGAATATTACCATATTCGTAGAATCTGGGGCAAGAAAGATTCACTCTGCATGGAGGAGGATCAGTTTATGGAATTTAAGGAAAGTTGGACATATGTTAGTCATGGGGCCTGATGGCATGCAATTAGGCATGCTGAGGGAACTAGCTGGTACCATTGTGGAGAAACTCTTGTTTGATCTTTGACAGGCATTGATGATCCAGAAAGGATCCTGAAAACTGGAAGAGACCAAATGTCACTCCTGTCTTCAGGAAGGGCAAGAAGGAAGATCTGAGGAATTCCAAACCAATCAGCCTCATCTCAATCCCTGCATAAGTAATGAAACAATTAATCCTGGAAAACATTTTGAAACATATTGTGATATTTGTTGTATCTCATTCTCTCTTTTTCTCCATTCACAAATAGTCAAGTCTACTTCGACTCTCTCTTTTTCTCCATTCACAAATAGTCAAGTCTATTTTGGACTATCCTGGTGTAAAAGCAAAAACTAGAACACAATTTTCATCATGAGCTGTTGCTTTGAGAGGCAGCTACCAAAGAGGGACAGTGGGAGAGACATTGCAGGTGCTGCAGTTAAATCTTAGGCTAGACCTGTGAACACTAGAAAAGTTACTGGACTTACACCTGGCTTTCTCCATTCACAAATAGTCAAGTCTATTTTGGACTATCCTGGTGTAAAAGCAAAAACTAGAACACAATTTTCATCATGAGCTGTTGCTTTGAGAGGCAGCTACCAAAGAGGGACAGTGGGAGAGACATTGCAGGTGCTGCAGTTAAATCTTAGGCTAGACCTGTGAACACTAGAAAAGTTACTGGACTTACACCTGGCTCTAAACATCTGTCACTCGGTGCAGTTTGACATCTAGACCCATTTGTAGGCAGATTATTTAATTGATTAAGTCAAAGTGCTAATTAATGTCTTGACACTCAGGGCTTGAGAGTAGAGTGGGCTGTCCCATCCTGCCTACAATGAGGTACATTTGAAGGTTGCACTCTGCAGCAGAAGTTTGAGAAATAGCTTGGAAACAAATACAGGCAGACTTAAATCAGTATATATGGCAAATACATATAGGGATTCTTCTCCATGAAGGGGCTGCCCACCCAACAAACCAGATAAACTTCATCCTTCCTGCACTGAGTCCTGAATCCTGGCCCAAAATACCTTTCCAAAAATGATGTCTTTTTTTTCCATCTCATTTTCACAAACAAGGGAAGAAACCTCTGAAGTAGATATTCTATATACTTCTCATCTAAGAGAATGATACTTGTGTCAAGGACACTTTGCCAGGCTTTAAACCACCAGGCAACCTAAATGGGTGTGATTTTCTGAATTTGAGTTCCTGTGAAGTCAATACCAAGAGCTCTGAGTGCAGGGAGTGGTGCATGAGAAAGCATGTCCTCAAATGGAGTGGCATAGGAATAAGGAGCTTAGGACTGCCTTGTTTTCCAGGGCTCCCTCCCTTTTTTTGCTCCTTGCTGCACAAGGGGAGATGTGTTTGAGTTCCACAAGAGAAGGCTGAAAGCTGGAGACATCCCCTTCTCAGACATATCCCTGTGACTACAATCCAACATTTGTTTCCTCACTGCTTTCCCAGACTAATGAATTTTGCATTTCTGGCTACATAGCAGCTCAGCCTCAGGAGAAGGAACAGTAAGTGCCTCACTCTGATTATTCATGACATGGTGGTTAGGTCACTCTCGAGGGTGATAGGAGAGGTGGATTCAGTCCCCTGTAAAATGATCAGGGCTGGGAATGCAAACCTCTCATTTTCCGAGAGAACACTCAAACCACTAGACTATTAAGCATAAGACAGTGTCACCTTTTCCAGATAACTTTCTCAGAAGAGGCCTAAAATGCTCTGGGTCCTGAGTGGATGGAAGCACCTAACATTTCCTATTAATTTTCTACACTCTCAGTGGAAGGACAGACACTTAAAATAGGAGTGGATCTCCCTGTGCTTATCTTCAGAGACTCTCTCTCTCTTGCCTTCTCTCCACTGTGGTTGGCAAACTCCAGGCCCCTTTTAGGGCCAAACAGGCTTTTGTGCATAACATCTAAATTAAGCACCTAAATGGAGTGCACAAGATTATATCCAGGGAGATTAAATCTCTTCAGGCATGCCTACTATGTGAGAAGAGTGACATTTGAACCTATTTTGCCAGATGAATCTTTGGGGATTCCTGAGCTAAGATATGCAAGTAAAGCAGCATCACTTTTGACCCTGACCAATACTGAGTTCTTCAAACTTATTTTGTTTGGGTGTTGTTAGCTCAGGAATTCCTTTTCCCATAGCCTGTTGTGTGAGGAGCCTGAGGATAACATTTGCTACAAGGAGCTAAGCATCTAAATCCATACTTATGTACGCAAGGAGTAATGAGTTATTCAGAGGCAAAGGGCAGGCAGAGCCTCTGTCAACTTAATGAATATTTGGGGTCCAAATGACCTCTGCAAATCAGGCCATTTATTTTAGCCCCTAAAAATAGATTCAGATGTTTAATTTTACATATTCAGGTTGGAAAATTTTGGCTAGAGAGTAAATTAATTGCCTAAGGTCACACAGCAAGTCAATGTATAATGAGAAAGTAATAATGAGAGAAGAACAAAAAAAAGGTATTTTTAATCTCTGTGGATTTATTGAATCCCCAAACTCTTTTAATAAAACTAAAAGTCTTCTTGAATATATCTCTGTTTTGGCTTTTTTTTTTTTTTTTTTTTTTGTTAAGTTGTGGCTTAGCATTATTATTTAAAATGCATTTTTGAAAACAAAACCATTATTTTTTTCCTGGTTCAATCCTGATTGGTGGAATCTTCTTATTGCAATGAAAACAAAAGTCTCAGTCAAATCTTCAACAGCAGATATTTTGTTGCATAGGTAGTTAATGAATGAGATATTTGATTACAAAGGGATAAGTAACCTCTCTGTAGCCTGCAATTAACATTTAACTTGATATGGTCAATAGGCCAAATGAAGGGAGATTAAACTGAATAAAAAGGATTTTTCTCTCATTAGGGGTTCATCACACACATATGCTGGCAATGCACACTGTTGTGATTGGCAATTTTGTTTGCAGATTCTTAGAAAGCTAAGCTTTCATCTGGTCACAAAGAAATAAAAGAACCTACACACTCTCTGGAGAAAAACAATATTTTACACCATTCGGATTTCAAGTGTGTGAAGATAATTTATAACAGTCAAGTGCATTATTAGGCAATAATGATATCTCAGGAAGTTAGTCACTCAGTTCCTGCTAAAATCCTGTGAGACTGGAGTGCCTAATTCCCTCACAGGCTTTCGAGTTTTAATGAGTTCTTGCTTACACACAGACACAGCAAATGGTATCTGTTATATCCTTTTCATGCAAATATGAGCTAAACCCTTAGCCACGTACTCTGATTCAGAATATATAAAATATCTGTCTAAAGCAGTTGTGCAGTTCAAAGTCAGCTGCACTGTGCCTTTTTCCTGGTGCACAGAACTTCTCAGAGCTGTTTATCATGAACATAGCACTAAAGTGAGAGTGGTCCCCACATTAAGGTTTGAGGCTTGGGAAGTAAATGCTGAAATTCTTTGGCCGCTCTCAGCTTCCTGCATTACCTTGGCCATATCATTTATATCATGGCATTAAAGACCACACACTTTCCTCAGTTGAAAGAGAAATTTGAGTTTGCAAGATTAAGTTTTTCTTGGTTTTTTTAGGTTGATTTTTCCTGCTGTGAACACATTTCTAAGAGAAAACAAAAACAGACGAAAGCCCAAACTGCTAATTTAATGCAATTCTAGCTGACAGTATTAGGAAAATGAAGAATAATATATGGCATAATTTGGTTATCTAGAATTCTGTAAATATGCTTTTTTCTACTTCATCTCCCTGGTCGTTTTCTCTGCATTTTTTCACCAGCTAACTCTTTTTAAAATATCTTCTTTGTTGCAGTATTCCCCAGGATGGATTGTAGTATTAGGAAGTGAATGAAATCATACTGTAGTAAGGGATCAGTTTTATAGACTAGGCCTTCCATGCAAATAGTCAATACCAATCATTGTCTGAACATTTAAACATTGTATAAACTGAAGGGAAAATACAAGAACTGCCACTTCTTACTACTTTTCACCATAACTGGACTTTTCATCAAGGCTACACTTGTCCAGTACTGTCAACCAGTGAATGATCATAAAATTGTTGACCACTGGTACCTTCTCATCCTGTCCTGTGAACATTATATGCTCTTGTGCTGTCTCTATTTGCAGAAAAATATCTCAGCAACCCAGAGGAAAATGAGAGTTCCTTTGTTCGTAAGATGAATTTTCTTTCTGGAACTGTGAAACACATCTTGTCTCAGAGTATGTGCCCAAATTAAGTATCCCCTCTCTGCTGGTCTTTGTTTTAAGCCACAATTTTCCTGGCTATCACTCCAAGACAAAAATGTTTGCTTAAGCCACATCAGCCTGTTTGTTTAAATGATACTAACAGTAAAGTTTTCAGGGTGTTTAATGATGCTATAGTTAACGGATGTGGTTTCAAATGTAAATCTGTTGCCTTACAGTAAAGAAGGACTGGGGTAATAAAGCTCAGTTTGTGGGGCTGCTGCCTGGTTTATTTGGACCTGCTGAAGGTATCCTGTGGTTTCTGAATTGAAGAAATAATTGGCTACTAATGATTCAGCCAAAGTGAGTTCGAGGTAGAAACCACTAGGTTTATGGTTATGAACATTATTGCTTATTCACAGCTTTGAATGTGGGTCATTATTTGTTGAAATGATCACAGAAATCCTGTGCTTTTCTTTATTCCCATCTACTATTTCCTTTTATGCTTAAGTATAAAGATAGTTTTGTCTTCTCTTTTGAGGCCCCTCTTTAACTTTTTGGTGTGTCTGTCTGGAGGACTAAGCACAAGACTGGGCATAAATCTTTAAGAGAAAAGTGTGTCCAGTTGTGGAACTTGCTGCTAATACTGTATTCACTTCTTTGTGGTATCCAAAAAAAGAGATCTAACAGGTGACCTAAGGGCAGGTTCTTTTAGCTAAAACAGTAGCTGTGTTGAGTTGGTCTATGTTGAATTGTGTTTGTGGCACAAATGACTGTGTCCCATAGGGAGACACAGACAGGAAAATGGATGGATTTTACATAAAAATTAGAAAGAAAAATGCCACAGGTTGAATTTTCCTATCTTCTTAAAACCAATGTAAGATCAGAAGGAAATAGATTTATTGTTTATTTATGGTAGTAGTTAATGTTAATAGAATGTTTGATTACAGTATATCACTCCCAAAATTTTAATAATATATTTTGCTACTTAAATTTAAAAAAAAAGTTAACAAGCATCTACAGGACACTATATGAGAGTGCAAAGTATTTTTTTCTCATTGTCAGTGAGAGATGCTACCTTTATTGGTCTTTGATTATTTTGTTATAAAATCTGTACTGTATAGGAAACAAAAGAGTAAAAAAGTTGGGGTTTCTGTTTCCTACTTGTAACCACACCAAACTATATCTAGAAGATGAAAGTGAAGATACAAAGCTTTTTTTTTTTTGTTCATACCTCATCCCTGGCAATAAATACTCTGAAGGGCAAAAGAAGTCTTAAATTACAGTATTGGCTTTCTTCTGTTTTATGAATTCTAGTGCAAGTCTGTGCCTTCAATGGGGCTACACAGATGTATGTATCTAGGAGCATAATTTGTACACTCAGACTGAAGAGTGAAGCTGCCACAGGAATTTAATGCTGTGGATTGATGTGTAAAAAAAAAATAGGGATCCCATTCTCAGAGCTCTCTGTTTCTGTAGGACTGTCACCAGGAAAAAGTAAAAGTCAGTCTATGTCAGTAAATGGATATTATACTGAACACACGGAGAAGTCAGTGCTGAATAAAATAGGAGCATTTTTTAGCTGGAGACATTAGAGTTGCAGTTTAGGCTTTCAACTCTATATGGGTCAATAGCAGTAATTAGTTCTATTCCATTACATTCTTATACTGGTTTGCTCACCAGAAGACCTGAGTGCATAATACAAGTACTGCATGGTGGAATGGGATAAACATTGTGCTGATGTGTTTTATTTCACAGCTTAAGATGACTGTGTGCAGTGAGTTGCCTTTGTTTTGAACCATATTGCTATTAAAGGAATGTATAGACACATTGAGCCAAGATGCAATTTCAATTAGACAAGACAGGGTGAAGATGAATAATTTGTACTCAGTGGGGACATAGGGGAGGCTTTTAAATGCCTCAGTTTCTGTAAAGGTTTACAGATTCAAGCCAACTTTCACACAACTTTGTGCTCCCTTCAAATGAATTTCACCCTCCTTGAGTCTGTGCAGGAAAGACACAGTTCTCAGCTATTGTCTCCATACCAGACTTTAGTTAATCTTCTAGCCAGACTCGTTTCAGGTCACTGGGTGCCTGAGAAAGACATGGTCTGTAACACTGACCATGATTAAAACCAGAGGCACCTCTAGGCAGTGAAGAAATCAAGGGTAAATTCAAGCAAATGGAGTTTGCTCAAATTCATTGACAGCAATATAGACTTTACCCACTTCTTGCTGCCTTGCCTGAAAGACAAAACAAACCAATGAGATTACCCCATTTCACCACAGGCTTTAGCCTTGTTCTACTGGGCAAAAGTCAAATGCCTCAGTGGAAAACAAATGACAGCTTCACTGATAAAAATACAAACAAGAAAATTACCCCTCTTTACACCCTGCAGCTCCTTTTTCCTCTTCTGTAGCTTCCTTTTCTTTTTCTATGCAATCAACAACAACCCCAGAGGCAAGTAACACACTGTGGTTTGCAAAGATCACTGCAAGCTGCCTGCCTCTCCAGCAAAGTGGAGTACAACTCCCTGACAGGAGGTTGGAGTCAGGTGGGGGTTGGGCTCTTCTCCCAGGCAACCAGCAGCAGGACAAGAGGGCACAGACTCAAGCTCTGCCAGGGGAGGGTTAGGTTGGATCTTAGGAAGAGATTTTTTGCAGAGAGAGTGCTCAGGCATTGGAATGTGCTGCCCAGGGAGGTGGTGGATTCCCCATCCCTGGAGGTTTTCAAGCTGAGACTGGATGTGGCACTTAGTGCTATGGGCTAGTGACCACAGTAGGGTTGGATTGATGATCTTGGAGGTCTTTTCCAACTTGGTTGATTCTATGAGTCTATGACTCTATGATTCTATGCTGCAGGCACATCTTCCTGGCTGCTACACGCTCCAGAATTTACCTCGTTCACATCATGGAGTGGCAATGAATCCACTGTGGTCAAGGTGAAGAGGGAACTGAACAGAGCTAAAACATTTCAATTTACTTTGGACATTTTACTATTGGGTCCTGGCAACACATCCAAAACCTTAACTGCCACGTGACTTTGCAATTAATTAAAAGTTTTGTTTACTGAGGACTTCGATATCTCAAACTGTTTGCTCTTCATTTAGGGCATGGTTGTTTCCCCATTACTTCATACTCTACAATATCCCCCTCAAAGTCATGAAGGACTTGTCTTTACTGTTTTAAGCAAGCCTCTAAGTTTCTTGCTTAAATGTTCAAGTATTGCCACCTAGAGCTTCTAGGAGCTGGAGAAAAGAACTGGAACTGCAGTGATAAGACACAGAGTAATGGGTTCAAATTGAAGGAGGGGAAATTTAAGTTAGATATTAGGAAAAAGTGTTTTCCCATGGGAGTGGTGGGACAGTGGCCCAGAGTGCCCAGGGAGGCTGTGGCTGCCCCAACCCTGGCAGTGTTCACAGCCAGGTTGGATGAGCCTTGAGCAACCTGCTCTGGTGGGAGGTGTCCCTGCCCAGGGCAGGGGTTGGGGCTGGATGATCTGTAAGGTCCATCCCAACCCCTGAAATTATATGATTCTATGATATTCATCTCATACAGAAAGCAATGTTCTTCACTGTAATTGCAGACATCATGAAGATAACATGGAATCTATATGAAATGATCATAGTCACACTTGTAAATAATGTAATACTTATGTACATACATAACCAAAGGCATAAGTTCTCCTTGCATTTTTCTCTCCAAAACTTGCTTGTAAAGGCTGACACATTATTATGCCTTTTGCTTTTCTTTGTGTTTATGTGTATACCCCTATAATCTTGCTGAGCTCTTAAGTAGCTGACCATAAGGTTATTGCTTATTCATTTCTTAAATAGCAGTGGTACAGTTATAATACACAAGCAAAACAGTTGTTATCCCAAGGAGCTCAAAATTTGTGAAATAAGTAATAAATAAGATAATAATTTCTTGAAGTATTATATAACACTTCATAGTGACATGCAAGGGCAGGTACTTGCCATGACTTAAGGTTTCCCACCTGTACAAAAGAACTGAGTTGCCCATAGATATTTTAGAATGTAGAGGTAAAGGCACAAGTACTGGTAAGTGCTATGTAAGTACAGAACATGTCATAAGGAAGAAGATATAAAGAATACGTAGGAGAGATAGAATAGAGGGTCATGGGTGGAATGGAATGGAACTCAGGCTAATTTAAATTAACTGTCATACACTTGATGACTGTGAATTATGAAATGGAAGAAGCTGATTACTACTAAAGATCATTAGAAAGAGAAATATGTTATTCTCCTGCTGTGTAATCTCATCTAATTTTTACATACAGAAACCATGGAAGCTAACGGATTATACAGATGCTGTTACTGAGACCTATACATATAAACTGAACATCTTGCATGAGGAAGGGCTGAGGGAGTTGGGTTTGTTTAGCCTTGAGAAGAGGCTCAGGGGTGACCTCCTGGATCTCTGCAACTCCCTGACAGGGGATGGAGAGAGGTGGGGGATGTGTGTCCTGCCAGGGCTGCAGGGAGAGCAGTAGGGGGAATGGTCATAAACTGGGACAGGGGAGTCAGATGAGATGTTAGGAGAAATGTTTTCCCTGTTAGAGTGTTCAGGCACTGGAATAGATTGCCTAGGGAGGTGGTGGAGTCACCATCCCTGGAAATGTTGAAGAGGCATCTGGATCTGGCATGGAGGATCTGGTTTAGGATTTAGAGGTTCCAGCAGTGACAGGTTAATGGTTGGACTCGATGATCTTAGAGGTCTCCTCCAACCTTGATGGTTCTATGGTGCTGTGGCTCTAACACTGAGATGCACAATAAAACCAACCAAAGCCCAAATCCCACACAACAACAACAAAAAATAAATATCTAGTGCAGAGTTTAAATGCCTTCTGCTTTATCTATTTTTCCTTTTTCTCTTAATTTGCATAACCCCAAACTCATTCTTTGGTATCTCACTGCCACAAAGTGAGAAGCAAGCAAGCAGGTGACATTGGAGAATTCAGAGATTAAGTCCCAACAATACATGTCCAGCTTTTCAGGCAACACAAATACATCTGTGCTCATGACAAAATTGGCTTCTCCAGGACCTCTGCTATCAACTCATCAAACCCAAGGTGATTCAGGTACTGCTATGCAAGGGCAGTTAGCAGTTGACTGAGAGCTTTGTGAGCCTCTAAGGGTCTTTGATTCAAATATTTGTCCAGCTGGGTCTCATGTGGGAGCTATGTGACCACACATTCTCCTGTGTGAGTGCTCATACTTTCTGGTTCAACCAACTTGGAAAACAAACACAGAAACAGCTCTTGGGACAGCTACTCCTTGGTTTCTCTCAAGGTATTTAGCACTTGCCTTCATGTCCTCCTGGAGATGGTGCAAAAACCTTTAGCTCTGTTTAAATATTGTGAGAAATGAAAGTATTACACATTTCTGAGAAGGGCAAGATATAGGCTCAATTCTCCTAGCACCTGTGAGCCTATTCAGATTTGCTGCCCTGCAGTAGGGAAGAATGCTGCTCTCATGGAATATTAAAAGGTATTTGACAAGCTGCATGCCAGTTAAGCACATCATTTGAAACAGTTTCTATATTCCCTTTTAATGTCATACCTTTCTGTTATTAAAGGGTAAATATCCTTCAGTCAGTCTTGGCTTTTGCATTACATGAGCAAAATAAATAAAGCAAAACCAATGACTCAGATGCAGAGCAACACACTAAAGGTAGTAAAATATGTGCTATTTGGTATTATTCAATATTTATATTATTTGATAACAGCTCTTTCCTCCACAGGAAATGTGAACAAGGAGACCAATGATAACAGCCACTGCACTACAGGAGAAGGCTTTCTGTACAGTTTATAAATCATATTGTACTGTTTGGGGAGCCATAAATGTACTATACTGAAAGCCTATAATGCATTAGAAGCCTCTCAGTTTTATGCATTTAATGTTTCTCCTTGGTCTGCTCTGATGTGGAAAATAAGAAGCACAAACTTACTCATTTTGAGTGTTTGTAGACTGTGATTCTATTGCTAAAGGTGCAATTTTATTGTTTTATTTGCAATACAGGGCAAATGTGTTCAATAAAAGTCAGTAAAGTAACAAACAGCCATTCAGCCATTGTGTGTTTTGGTAGAAGCACATCCAGTGCTCAAGAAATATTGTTCTGTCTAGTTGTTTAGGGATGTCACGTTTCTTGTTTCAAGGATGTTTTATGTTTTGCCCCAGCAAACGGATACTAAAATAAAAGGAAATGATTAAAAAAAAGAAGCAAATTGAAGTGACTCAGAATGGGAAAAATAATACAGAAAACTGGAGCTAACAAAGAAAGTTTGCTTCACACTGAATTTGTGCCATTTTAAGTTTCAGTTTTTTAACCCATAGTATTGGTCTCTTCAAAGGAGTGAAATAGTTTATCTTCTTGACAGAACAAATTGAGTGGAAAATTACATAAACCCCTCAGCAGATGTTCTTTCCCACATTGTTTGGGAATTTATCCCTGTTACACAGTTCTTCTAAGGCCTATGCCAAGTTGAATGGGGACATTAGCAAACTTGAAGATATGTTTAGGTGACCAGTATGCAAAAATTCTCTTACCATCCCCTTATTATTTTTCAGCACCAGTTAACTTCACCATGGTCTTCTAATACTTTTCCATCAGGAATCTCTCTGTGTAGGTGCTAGACATATTATATCTCCATTGCAAAGCCAGTAAATGAGAACCTGTTTTTTTTCACTGAAGCAAAAGCCAAAGTCCAGACCTCTATAAATTCAGTTTGCTATAATGAATGGGTCTTGGAGTCAAAGCTGTCAGGCAACAAACAACAGGAAAAAATAACCCAATTCCAGTTCCTACTGCCTGCAACGTATCTATAGCTGCATAGCATACTAATTTCTGCAAATCAGATGGTATCTTCAGAATTCTAATGCACACCAGCGAGTTAAGCATCTGTATAACAATAAGATTTGTCATCCATCATTCAGTGAACAGCATAAGGCAACTTACTGTCATCTAGTGCCAAGTGACATCTATCTAGATTCTCTGCCTGTCCATCTGACTCTAAACTTTGCTGCAATCTTTGCTGCAGTCCTTTTTTTAAAATTTTTGTTCTTATTTTTTTAACGTTCTAGTAAAGCAGGAGTGAAGTTTGTGAATGAAAACTATGACACATGTTAATAACCAATGCACAATGAAGATCTATTCAATAAATATCCATTATCCCTGTTTATTCATTAGCAAATGTTGTGAATTTCACCAATGAAAGTCCCAGCAGAATAGCAAAAAGAGATTTGCAGCTCAACCCAAGGAAGACCCATCTGCAGCTGAGAAGTGCAGGAAGGGGATAAATCAACAATCCCATGCTCTGGGGTGCATTCACAAAGAAATTAAAGACTACCTGCAGAGAAAAATGTCTCAGCTGTTCTCCCTGCATTTCCTTGCTCCTAAAAATACATCGTGAATTGGGACAGCGGAAAAAAGAGACTGAAGAGTTGCAACAAGAGATGAACGGTAGTGGAAGTTTTCTCCACTGGGATTAATTAGTCTTCCTTGGCCTAGGAAAAATGGCATAAAACAGATTCATTGGATCTGAGAATTGGACAGAGCCTGATGTTTTAAAATAGAATCAGTAATTTACACAGGAGAATACTCAGGAGAAACGTGAATTCCTTTTATAACAGATAAATGATGTTTGTGATGTTTCCAGTAACAAACCTAAAGGAGATGATTTTGTAAATGAAACATTATTACAGTGACTGGTGACTACCCTTAAATGATTCCTGGAATGCTGTTTTGTTGAGGTGAGATTGTCAGCAACATTGGTGCAAAAAACAATAACACCACTACATAAAACCCACGTTTTTAATATTATCAGATGCACCCAGGGAAGAAGAAACAAATTTCTCTTTATCTAACTGCAAGTAAGAGCAGTCATCATGGTCTTAATCTGATGTTATTAGAGAGAAACGCAGAAGATAAATACTATGTTAAAAGGGATAGCAAAAGAAAATGTATAAATCATTATGCCTGGAGATCTCAGGCCTCACTGTGGTTACTGCTCTTAAAAGGGATAGCAAAAGAAAATGTATTAATCATTATGCCTGAAGATCTCAGGCCTCACTGTGGTTATTGCTATAAGTTTTGCCAGCATAACTGTATGGATCATTATACTCTTGTAGGGCCTAGCTAAATGTAGCTGTGTTAATACATCTCTGTTATTCCCTTGGTGGTTACAAAGAGTTGCTCTATCAGTGGTGGATCTAATACAAGAGTTTTCCATTTTCTCATCCCTCTTCCTTAGCCATGCAATCCATCTGCAGCTCAACCCACAGGTCCCTCTGTTGTTCTGGCTCAGCCAGGAGACCAGTTGACTCCCTGGGAAACACTGCTGGAGGCTAAGGATGCAATCACCAAAGAGTCCCAGATCTGGTTCTAATGAGTTGTGAATGCAGTCAAACCATTTTTAGTAGTCATACAGTCTAAAGAACATCCCACTCACTGCTTATCTGGAGGCCCCAGACTGTTATGAAAACAGACCTCTACCTTAAAACCTTAAAGAGGTTCTAAAGACCTTAAAGAGGGTCTAACAGAATAAGGACAAAATTGTAAGCTTTAGCTAAAATCTTCCCTATCCATAAAGAAGAAGTCAAAAAAATTAAGTGAAAAACTATGGTTTGCTAACATCTCACATGCAACTTAATTAACAGAATAGCAACAGACAACTCATAAATTTAGATGATGCAGCACTCTTAACAGAAGTTAATTAGTAAGTGTCTTCTTTTTATGTCCCTTGTATTGGGACAAATACAAGCTGCAAACTTTTCAAAAGCATTGAACTCATAAATTTAGATGATGCAGCACTCTTAACAGAAGTTAATTAGTAAGTCTTTTTATGTTTTATGTCCCTTGTATTGGGACAAATTCAAGCGGCAAACTTTTCAAAAGCATTAAAGTCCTGAGTTCAAAAATCACCCGGGCTCAGATATGTAAAAGGATTTATGGTATTTCTTCACTTCCTGTGGGAAAAAAAATCTAGGCAACTTGATTGCTAAATCCTTTCATATTTGTGCACTTAAGTTGGATCCACAAAAGCACTTGTACTGAGGACTGCTCCTTTAGCTTTCCTAATACAGCTGTTTGTCTTCCTCGCTCCAAGCTGAACAGCCAATTGAGTTTGATACCAGGGTCAGCATAAAACATATGGAAAGGCTTAGACTGTTGGGAGACAACAGAGAGCATGCCAAGAGCTGCCTGCAAGAGCAGAGAGAAGATGGCACAGGAGCAGTGTGTCATACACTAAGCTTGTAGAAGGTAGCACAGTTTTTTCACCAGCTTTCATTGGTGTAAGAATTTCTGGAAGTTTTCCAATGATGTTATATATAAGGAGATAGGCTTGCTGATGATTCTTTGGTCTCCAGACACCAGGATATATGGACATGCTACCTGTAACTTTTGCCTGTCCCTGTGAGAAAATTTACTGAAAGAGTGGATGGCTTCTCCAGTGGTAAGCTAAAGGTCATTACTCAAGAATTTCAGATACTGCTTTAGATGTCTAAGTAGGGAATTAGGTTGGATTTCCACACTGAAGTCATTTTATGGTCTTAAAGCACCTTACTGAATTGTTTGAAACCCAGGACCTAAGTTTTATAAGAATAATTTCTTCGTTTCTACCCTATGTTATTGTGTTTTTCAGTTTGGACATGGAAAGAATGAGAGAAACTCCAGGAATCTCATGACAAAATCTAATATTTGATTTTGGCCTGGGGTCTTCATCCCTGTTGCAACACAGAATTTCTCTTGGTTAACAAAAAAGAAAAAACTGAGCCCAGACTGCACTAAATAAAATGTGTACAGGTGAATCGTAACTAAATATTATACAGTTCCTGAAATGAAAGCAATAAAAATAATAACTACCTATATTCTGTGTATTAGACACTGAGCTCTGTGGTCTTCCAAAGAGATGCCAATTTTTCTGACTCGAATTGGAGCATCTGTTCATTTTCTTTCTTTGAAATTCCAGGTCATATAGGTGTGTTTTGAGAATTTTCCTTACTCTACTCAGTACATGTTCTCTGTCTGCTCTGTAATAAGCAGCCAATTTTTTTGCCTGCTTTAATATTCAGCATCCTTGAGGCTAGAAGATTATATGCAAACAATGTTAATAGCATAATTTCTCTCCGTATTTCCTACACAGCCTGTCAATAAATCAGGTTTAAATAAATCCCAGTCCTGTATGATAAGACAATGTTTGTGATGTATCCAGTTGCATTTTGGATATTTATTATAAAATGTGGGCAGCATGGAAATGAGTTTTGTTATATAAAAAGAAACAAAAATTCTATTCCCTATAATCTGGGACAAACTCATAGTTCAATAAACTTTAATATGGGGTTGATAGAGATAAGTACTCAAACTCAGTAGTGTATTTTTTTCAGATATAGTCCAGGTAATGCATATCCATAGCTAACTTTGGGTTTACCTGCAATGAATACAAACTCTCTAGTTTATCTGCTTCTTTACAGTAGCACCCTTAAAAACATCCCTTGGCAGCTATTTGTTTGAAGCCCATCTAGACCTCTCTGCAATAAAAAGTAATAGCATCCTGTGGGACATTTGTTTTATCAGCAGCCCTTTAGCTAACACTCAGGATGAAATCCTCTACTGACTCTCAGTTGTGATCATAAGACTTTTTCCAGGCACTGATAGAGGAATAGAAACCTTTCTGGTCAGCACACTGCCTCATGGTCTAGCAGCCCTACAACTGCAGCAATATATATAGTTTTGGAGCACATGCTGAGGCCAGTGACAGCCACTTAGTTTAATCCCTCATCTGATAACCACATCCTCTGCACCCAAAGAGTAACCTTGGATTGTTTCTCTGAAACCCTCAAGGAGGAACCTGCTTTTATAACCTGCATTCAGCTGTGGGAGTGGGTACTCCAAAATTACAAATTTGCACTCACTGTTAGCATCATTTATGGTCTTCAGTAAAATATTTCTCTTTCCTGCCTTAGAAAGCTGTTTTGTGGAGATATTTTTTTAGCAGCTGGCCAGTTCATTGTAGAAAGAGATATCTTTATTTACATCAATCAGCTCTGATGGTTGAGCTGCTGGAAGGATAACTGCAATCCAGTTGCTGTGTGTTGCACAGTAAGGTTTTTTGATCAATACTCCTAGATAGAAAAATTTGCATTCCTGAACAGCTGTTCTAGCCCTATTAGGGTGATGGTCAGAAATAGGATATGCTGAATAGATATTGGTGGTGAATGTCTGAGATAACCAAGCTGTGTACTGGGTAGCACTGTGTATTAGCTCTTTCAGGACACAGTTCATGATATCCTGAAGTAGGTGTCTGAAACAGGGAAGATAAATTACACCTCCTCTGAGTCTGCAGGGAGTCCAGGATGATTAGTTTAAATGTTGATGTCTCTATTGTAGCTTCACAGAGATAGCAGAGAGGAGTCACACAAAAGGAATGTCTGTACAGGAGGAGTTATGCCATCTATAATGTAATCCAAACATTTAGAATTATCTTCTGTTTAAACAGTTTTATCTACATCATGGATGTTAACATAGGCATTTTACCTGGAAACTGCATTTTTATACCCCTCTTGTTATAGCTATCCTAATAAACATTGCAGGGATTTTTGGCCTGGTTTCCTTGTGAGATGTAATCAAAATGGATATTTTGAAAATAAAGAGCAGCACTTTTACTGGAGTTTCAAAATGAGTATATTCTTAGGGTCAGGGTAGGGAAAAACCCCTATATTAGCCTGCCTAAAAAAGGACAAAATTCTTAAATGTATAAAGTTGCCAATTAGTTTTTGAACTCTAATTAAATATAATAATAACAAAAAAGGGAAAGAAAAAAATCCAAAGGAAGAAAATTAAATCAGTGAATAGCCATCTATCAGTCACATCATTCCAGGATATAGTTAGCTGATATGCAAACACTGATTGTCCATAAATAGTCAGGAGTGTCATGTTGCCCAAAACTGTGAAAACATATTTTGGTTGTTACTAGCCCTTTCTATTTCCACCATTTTATATGACTCTTTATCTCCTGTCTACAGGAGATAAACCCAAGCTAAGGATATGACATTTCATCCATATTTCATTGGTTGTAGTGGATGGGTACATATATTCTACACTTTGGGAGCATACAGAATCAGAAATATTCTTACCAGCTTCAGGTTTTCCTACACTTGGATGTCAAAATCAGTTCCTGAGGCCTGGTTTCCATACCAGGCTGAAAACCCAAGTGAAATAATTTCCTAGGAAAGACATATCATTTCAGTTTTGCTAGGAATGTCATGGGAACTGCTGTATTGAATCAGAGCAGTTGTTCCTCTAATCCAGGAACAGCACTAACTGTGAGTAATGCCAGGTTCTTCAAAGCAAAGATTCAAGAAACACTCTTGTGAGCCCCTACTTAATTATCTTCCTGATGGATGGGTCCTTTTTCCTCCTCTTTAAATCTCTATTTGTGCCTGAAACACAAAATATTTCAATGCTTTTCAAAAGAGTTGCTATAGTTGTGTTTTAACACTCGACACTATAGAGTTGTATGCTTGTTGTCAATATACGTATCTAAATTCTTTTAAGAATTCACCTGTGACAATGAGTTCCATAGAATCCCTTTTTATCCCAAAATATGCATTTTGATCCATTTTGGATTTTATTGCTTGTCATATCATTGATTGCCATTAGCTCTTCTATTGTAAGGAATAACATTCCAGCAGAGTGGGAGGTTAGTGATTGGACTCGATGATCTTAGAGGTCTCCTCTAACCTTGATAATTTTATGATCCTTATGATCCTTTATGATTTTATGAAAGGCCGAGAAAATTTTACGAAATATCTTTTAGTATGCCATAAAACCACACCAACATCTTCTTTGTCCCACTGTTGTTTAAACTACATAATTTGCTCTTCTTATTTACACTTCCTGTACACTCTCAATTTTCTCAGACCCAGAATGAGAACTCCCAGTAAATATCACCATTTTGGAAGAGATTTTCACTAAGTCCATGGGAAAACAGAAGTAGTGAATTTGAAGGAAAACACAAGTTATCTTTTTTCTTTTTTTCATATTCTGAATGTCTTCAGTAAGAAATAGAAATTTGAAGAGAAAAACAATAAACACAGGACAGATGACACTAAAAGTATACTAATGTGGTGGTCTCTATCCTTTCTGCCCTAAATGTCAGATTCAGACCTTCTCTTTTGAAGAAGGAGGTGGTGGGGAAAAGGGAACACTTGTTTTCTTGTTTAATCCAGGACGTCAGCAGGGAATGACCTTTTAGGAGCAGCAATAACAAGGGTGGGTGTCCCTGAAATTACAGGGACAGCAACATGTTCTCCCTTCCCTTTATCTCTAGGACTATGTGTCTGGATGGATTGTCAAACTCTTTCCATCTTTTCCTTCTATCTCAAATAAAATACATTGGCTTAGATGGGGGGATGAGGAAAAATAGTCAAATAAAGGGGCAAAATAGTTTGAATAGAATCCTGAGCCATGTGCTCTAGGATAACTCTGCTTAGAAGGGAGGTTGGACCAGATGACCCACTGTGCTCTCTTCCAACCTGACTGATTTTCTGTGAACTCGGGAGGTTGGACCAGATGACCCACTATGCTCTCTTCCAACCTGTCTGATTTTCTGTGAACTTCTCAGGAGCACAAAAGTTTCTGTGCAGGAAAAAGGCAAATACCACACACTAAACTGCAGTAGGAAGCTGTCACATCATGTTTGGTGAGGGATGTTGAGCTTGGAATAGATCATTACAGACCTTCAGAAAGAGCCATGCTCACACCACTGCACTGAGAGTCAGCACCATGTCCCTCTCTGTGTGCTGGGGCTTAATGAGTGGTAGGAAGTACTAGCTGAGGCTTATCCTGGTTGTGACAGTACTTTTTTTGGCCCCTGAGCACCAGGAAACTGCACTGGTAAAGTGTATTATTTCACTATATTAATCTTTCCTAAATAATGTTTCAAGTTAACCTAAGAGAAAACAGGATTTTCTCCAGATTTTTGCAACACTGAGCTGTAGGAATTATAACCCTCAGGGGCATGATCTCTAGTGCTTAGAGCCTTAAACTTAGGAGAAAAAGGCTACAATTCACTGAAGTGGGCACAGCCTTCAAACAAGTCCATTGCAAATGAGAGCACACGGACTTGAGCTGCAGTTTCCAAGTCCTTACACAAAGAGGTCATTAATTAGAAATTAGGCATTTTGAAGGAGCTGGAAATTGGAGACTACTAAATGGGATGAAATAGCTTCATTTAGATTTGCACAAGAGGAAACAATTGTCTATGTATTTGCTTAACCCTTTCAGAAATGCTGGTATTCCAGAACTCACAATTTTCATCACAAAGCATCCTCTGAGGAAATTTTTCATCAAGATTCTCTGGTTATGTTGTGCTTCATTCTATAGAATCTGTAGACTTTGTTTGGCTTTAGGCTTCACTAAAATGATTCAGCTTTCATAAAACTTTTTTGAGGATAGGAATTTAATTTAAAAAGAAATCTATTTTTTTTTCCAGCTGACTCAAAGCCTAAGACTATAAAAACAGTGCTAATCCTAGTAGTGAATCTTACTCTGTCAGTGCTTCTACAAGTCCATGATTCAAAGCCCTGAGAGCACAGCTGTGCACTGCAGTCAGGGCAAAGCCAAGCACTGAAACAGCTGTGACAGCAAAAATCTCCAATGTTCCTAGAGCACCTATACTTAGACCAGCAGCACAGCATGTGGTTTGGTTTTATTGTATTTATAAAGGGTTTATTTGGCTGATCCAGATGCATCCACACAGAAGCCCTTTCGTCAGCGTAGGGCTGAAGTAAAGCATTGCAACCAGAGACATGAACTCAGATTTAATGAGCTGCATTCAAATGGCAAAAATCTTGGGGAGAAAGGACTGTGCTGCTAAATTACTCTCAAGTATTTGCCAATGGTGACCAAGGAACCTGCAGGAATCAGGCTGATCTTTGCAAAAGACCTGGATCCACAGAGAGCAGAGAAGGAGAAGGAACTGCCTCCTGAGCCAAGCACAGACTGGGTGTCCTAAAGAGATGGAGCTGTTGTGGTGAGTGAAACCTGATAAACTGTTCTTTGGTAGATGGTTTGCAACCTCAGTGGGATTTCAGTAGCTGGATTTAGCAAAATGGAGAAAGCAACTTGAAACTCAACCCTGTAGGAAAACCTAAGTTGTGTTGGAAAGCTCTGACTGCTTCAATGCTTGCCAGGTCACAGTGATTTCCCTCTGTGTCATTGGTTTTTCCAGTGCAGAAGGATCAACTAATAAAATCTGTCCTGAACTATCCTCACTCTGAAAGGTTCTAGTTTGCAGAAAGGTCTCTGAGGCAGAGGACAAATCACAGTCAGGCACAGATTTATTAGCTGATCTGTGGAAAAAATTATAATTTCTAACTGCAGTACCTGGTCTTGTGACTATTTCTGGGGACTTCAGACAACACAAACTAGAGGCAAGGGAGGTTTGCTTTTGCACTTACTATCATGTACACCATACATTTAGCCATGTGTGCAAAACTACCTGGTGCCAGTTAAAAAATATCTAATAATTATCCCTTTAGGCCATGGTAGTTATAATATCACATCCTCTGTTATGGGACACAGCTCTAATGGTGTGTCCACCTCTCTTCTCTCCAGCATCTAGCAGTAGGACAAGAGGGCACAGGCTCAAGCTCTGCCAGGGGAGGGTTAGGTTGGATATTAGGAAGAGATTTTTTGCAGAGAGAGTGCTCAGGCATTGGAATGTGCTGCCCAGGGAGGTGGTGGATTCCCCATCCCTGGAGGTTTTCAAGCTGAGACTGGATGTGGCACTTAGTGCCATGGGCTAGTGACCATGGTAGGGTTGGACTCGATGATCTTGGAGGTCTCTTCCAACCAGGTTGATTCTATGATACTAAGGCACAGATCTTTTACAATGTTTGCTGAGAAATAATAACATTGGAATTGTGACTACTACATAAAGCTGTTATACCTGCGAAATGGCTGGACCTTCTGGTGTCCTGATTCTCTTTTTCTGGACAGACACACAGGGTACCA
>NW_008655251.1:0-2942 GCF_000695815.1 Acanthisitta chloris | reverse complement strand
GGGAAAGAGGAATAATTGGTAGCAATTAAGCATTAGATCCTATGTCTTTCCTACAGGAACATGGAGTGGGTAAAGTGAAGTTCTGTTGTGGGGGGATAATGACTTCTGCTGATGTTGCAGACATCAAAAGTATTTAACCAGAATATGTTTCCCATGCAGAAGCTAAAATAGCCTACCTTGATTTTTACCCTTCTTGATTTCGATTCACTTCATAACGGTCAGAGGTTAATGTCCTTGTTTTCCCTTACCAGGACTGATTAGGAGGTGAACTACTCATTTGTTTTTGCTCAGTGCCATTGTTTTACTCAGGAGCAATATAAACACCTAAGTAGGAATGTCTTGACTGAAGGAGAATTAAGCACACTAATCTGCTCTCCATGCCAGCCATTAATATACTATATATCCTGTCTTCACTTCACTTTCATATTCATTACTTCTTTAATGAAAAAAAAAAGATATTTTAATGGTCAAAAAATTCTAAATGATTAATGGTACATCAGTTAATGACATTTTAAAAGTATTTCAGGCTGGAAATGTGACACTACAATCATTAAAAATCAGATTCAATTTCCAAAGGTCCTAATCTTAAACTTTATACTGCTGGCAGAAACATAAAATATCCCGTAAGCTCTGGTACTTCTGTGTGATGGAAAAGCTCAGGAGTTTTGTGAGCACTGCCAGAAAATAATGTGTTCTCGGAAATTCTGGAAGTTGAGCAGGAAGATAACTGATGAGGATATGACAGAGCAAATGAACAAATTGTTCGGTATAGAGAAATGCTTAATACAGAGAGATCTTTTTCTCAGAGACATTGTTTGGGGTCCAAGAGTAGCATAATGGCTCCAAATGGATAAAAACAACAGTAAATCCCATTCTCATGCATTATGCATAAGCTCTCGCTATTGGAGTTTGCACCACCATCTGGTGTTTAATTATTCCCTCTTTACACCACACGGTGGTGTGAATCTAATGAAATGAATATGTACATTATAATAATTTGGGGCGTAGATTCTGCTTTGCTAATTATTAGGTGCCAGGCATCTTTTTTCTAAAGCTGAAAGTTGAAATTCAGTCTGAAAAAAAAAAAAAATAAAAAAAAAAATTCCCTGTTTCTGTAGGCTTTCACTGGCAAATACCACCACAATTAATTGTTCCATTCTCTAAAGATCCATTATTCCTGTATGGTTGGTTGAGTTTCTCTAACATCTGTACAACATAAATTAATTATACAGTAGTGTCAGAATTCCCATTCTCATACACTGGCAGTATTGTTAGAAAGAACCTTTTCTCTAATGTCTGTGATTTTAAAAAGTTATATATACATATATATATATGCACTTTGGTATGGAAGGACTCTCCTCTTGCCTCCCTTGCTGACACAGTGGCTGTCACTCTCTACACAAAGTTTTGTCATGTATCTAGGTTATTATTTTTTCACATTATCACCTGTAGGCCATTAGATTTCAATCTGTCATCAGTGTATCTGAAACCAATATCCTGTGTTATTAAATTAGTTGGGATAGCAGTTTCTCCCTGGCAATAAGCCCTGTGGTGTAGAGTGAGACTCCTCAGCAAGTGCAGTGTTTCTAATGCTCCCAGAAAGGATGCTGGAAAATTATTGGGTCCCCTATTAACAAATTACATTGTCCACATATTTTTCTGTTAGCAAATGTTTTTCTGAGATGCAGTTTACGAAGAGTCAACAGGATTTCCTGTAATAATCACAAAGAAAACTAGGAAGGCTTGAAGAGTATGGTCAATGCTCTTGCTTTTCTAGCAGAAGATGATGGTTATCTGGTAAGATAGAGCTCTTAAGGGATATTCAGATAACCACTGCATCCAGCAGTATAATCCTTCCTTACAACTTACAGATTTTAGCTTCCTTTTCTACACTTTGATATACTTTTTAGCTCACTGATTTGTGAACTTGTGAGCAAGCTCACAAGGCTGGTTGTGATATACAGCACAAAAAACATGTCTAAAAGCTGTAAATGTTTATAGTTGAAGAGATATTTGAGAAAATAAAGCAAAGCAGGATAATAAGAGACTCTCAGAGCCTAGAACAGAAGCATTTTGATGTGGTGGTTTGGTTTTTTCCCACCTTTGGAAATTTCCCTTTTAGACTTACCTATGTTTTTCCTTGATCTGTGTTTCAATAATCTTAACAAAATAAGGGGGAGAAAAAGACTAATTAGAATATTATTCAGATAATTTTCACTGAAGTCTGAACCTTGACAATTCAAAGGAGCCTATCCTTCTTCCTTCCTCCCTCTTGTTCATGAAAACTTTGATAACACATATTAATTTGCCATCAGTGCTTGATAGAAAATGAAGAAAATAATCACAGTTCAGAAGAACATTCTTCTCTCCTCTGCCAGAAACAAAAAAGCCTTGTTAAATATTTGGTTCATTATTATGTGTCTTTTCAAACAGCCTTTTCAAATTAATATCTAAGGCTTCAGTGGCATGAAGGAACCTATAGTATGTATTGTATCATAACAGCAAAAACATTCCATTGAAATGAATCCATTTCATGAAGGAAATGCTTTCACTATACCAACTTTCAAATTGTTATAAATATACTTGAAGGAAAGTTTCTAAATTCAGGGGTGTCACCAAATCTGAACGCTAAAAAAACATATTCTTAGCTACAGTGTCAGTAACTAAGCAAGTATTCTATCTGCTTCATTTTGTTGGAAAAAAGCCAAATCCCATTATATTTGCTCTTTTTCAAATATCTATGATTTGAATATTACAAAAGCTAAAAAATTCAGACATAAGACATTTCTTTATACTTCCAGTGGGTGACAAAAAGTGACATCGATTAAAAGAATTTTCTAATACAAATTTTCTTTTTGTTGTGTGCAAAACTGTGATGGAAGCATTTGTATAGAACAGTGATTGCTTTGGAAAGAAATTTCATAGAATCAGAGAATTTTAGG
>NW_008655250.1:0-762 GCF_000695815.1 Acanthisitta chloris | reverse complement strand
TGCGGGTGGGATGGGGCCACCAAAGAGTCTGTGCAGGTGGGCACAGCTCTGTCCCTCCATCCTGCACCTGTGGGCACTGTCCCATCCCTCCATCCTGCAGCCCCGGGCACAGCTCTGTCCCTCTGTCCTGCACCCGTGGGCACTGCCCTGTCCCTCTGTCCCACACCACAGGACAGAGTCCCCCTACATCCCATCCCTGTGGGGGGATGTCCCAGTCCTCATCAGCCCCAGCTCGTGGCCACCATCCAGCTGTCACCCAGCTTCCCAGATGTGACAGGCTGGTGTGTGGCGGGACCGCCCTGTCCCTGTCCCTGCACCGACCCACAGCAGCTATTTCCAGCACCCAGGAATATTTGTCCAAGCCAGGGAGGTCTGTGCTTGCGCCCGGGGTGCCCCTGCCTGCCTGGGGTCGCAGGCAGTCACCAACACGCAGGAAAAGCTGAGTAACAGAGGTGACTTATAAGAATGTCATTATCTATATTCCTGACTCCTACCGCAGGAAAACAGGCTATTTTCATGCCGGGGCAGGAGCAGAATTTAGCAGGCAGATAACCCGGCAGGCGGGAGATGCTCGGAGGGTTATTTCGGGCTGTGTTCCTTTCCAGGCGTTTTCCTCGCATTTCGGTATTTTATTCCCCACGCTGAGCTGTGTTTTGACCTTGGCGCGGGCAGCGGGGGCCCCCAGGGTGTTTTTCCCCCCCCTCCTCTGTGTCTAAACATCAACTTTTCCACTATCGGCTCCGCGGGATATTTCGGGTGGTG
>NW_008655249.1:0-7992 GCF_000695815.1 Acanthisitta chloris | reverse complement strand
GCAGAGCTGGGGCGCGGGGGGGAACTCCAGGGGGCTGCCCTGCACACCCTGCCCGCCTCCCCGTGGGGATGCTCACCCACCTCTGCGCTTCTTCTGCTCCTTCAAGACTGCAAAACTCAAAAAAGAATTAAAAAATCCCTCAAATCAGGCTTTTTCGTGCGCTTCTTCTGCTCCTTCAAGACTGCGAAACTCAAAAAAGAATTAAAAAATCTCTCAAATCAAGCTTTTTCTGTGCCTTTTCAAGGCAATGTGACTGAATTATGCGTGTTCGCTGGGTCTGCGTTTGCCACCCTGTTTAGATAACATCGTTGATTTATGTGCAAGTTGAATATATAGGCTGAATTCCCAAATTCCTTCTGAAGCAAATAAATCCTCCTCCGTCGGGTCGTGGGGTGAGCAGGGCCAGAGCAGGGATGCAGTGATTAGCCCTGGGCTCTGCAGTGTTATCACTGTGGTCTCTGGCACATGCTGCTCCTGCATGGCACCACCAGGTAGCCAGCCCAGGGCAACCTCAGGTTGCATGGATGTGGTTAGAAATATGGACCTGTTCCAGGCCTGTGAAACAAGGACAATACTCCAAAGGCTCTTTGTTACTACGTGAGAATAAATGCAATGTTGTGTTTAAGGGGCTTGATGCTCCTCTGATAGGAAAAGCTGTAAATAACAGATCTGGATTTTTCTGGGGCAAACCCCAAAGTGTCCTCCCTCACTCTTGTGTTGTACCAGGCAGATGTTCCCTTTGGCAGTGCAGTCCCTTTTCAGTGCTTTTACTACACAGGGTCCAGATAGTTGGTGTGCCTTTGGATTTGGGTTTGGGTTGCAGGCACTGTTGGCCCACAGCCCCATGACCTACGTCCTGCTGCTCATCAGTGTGGGTCACTTGCTGTGGTCTCCAGAAGCCTCTGAGGCTATTGGGTCCCAGATGATGATGCCAGTTCCTTGTAGCCTTGGGGGAACTTAGGTGTGTGGAGAGGAT
This sequence comes from Acanthisitta chloris, assembly GCF_000695815.1. Lineage (NCBI taxonomy): Eukaryota > Metazoa > Chordata > Aves > Passeriformes > Acanthisittidae > Acanthisitta > Acanthisitta chloris. Next base: position 7,016 of record NW_008655249.1, on the reverse strand, counting down.
TTCTCACTGCATGTATGATCATTTCTGTCATGGTGGCTAAAAGAGATTCTGCTGCTGAGTGAAGGGAACTGCTCTGTATTTGCTGCAGATTTCTGTTTTAAATTGAAGGAAAAAAACCCAAAATGGGAATAATATGTGGTGGTTTTAAAGACTCATTTATTATAAGCCTTTATGAAATGTGGATTCATTTTTAAAAATTATAACAAAGGGCATCCTGGCTATGTTTCTAGCAGCTATATCAAAGGGTAACTGCACTTTTCATTTAAAGCTACTTTGAAAGAGATCACATGTAATAGGTATTAGGATATTAAGTGTGTATATGTGCTTTTTGCTTTTTAATTTACACATCCAGCTTTCCAGTTCTGGGATGCCATTAATGTTCTTAGCTCAGAATTACTCTATTTAAACAGCTAGGTTTGCAACAACACAGGCTTTATGAGATTTGAGTGGGCAAATCTTACCAGAGCATTTTTACTGTAAGAGCTTTTGTTTAGGGGAAGGCATTGATGGCTCAGATCTCACGAATGTTATCTTATTTTGAGATTAAAATAGCTCGCAATTCAACAGCTGCCTGCTCCTTAATTTTTTAAGTGCAAGATAAAACACAGTAGAAATGACACAGTTTATTCAAATAGATGATGACACGAGGTAGCTTGCAAACTAGCCCCTTATATTGATCAGTGCCATTTCAGGATTATTTCTGATGACTCATCAGATCAAATAATCCACAGCATGTGGATAAAAGGGGAGGCAGGGCTCAGAGTCAGAACTAAACCCAGAAAGCCACGTATGGAAAAATGCAAAATGTGAGGTTAATGTTGTATTAAAGGTAAGACCTGAAAAGAGCACAGCAACGTGCTGCCCCCCAGCAGGGATTTTTAGGCTGGTATTTTTGAAATGACCAAAGAGATGTTCAAAGGGAGTAGAGTACAACATCCCCGAGGGGGCCTTTGCAAATACGAACTTAAGTAGTTTTGTTGGACATCGCATTTATGTGAGATTCTGGCTGAAGAAGTGTTTTAATTGCAGAGTAGCAGTTTTGCCCGTTTGCGTCAACATTTCCTACTTTCTTAGAGGGGGAAGTTCTGCTCCTGAATAAATAAATGTTTCACATGTCCCAGAATGGATAAGATTTTCTCCGTCCCCAAGAGCCAGGATGCCGCACCCAGGGGCAGTGTCTGTGGGCAGGTTTTCAAAGGCCCCTCCGACCGAGTCCTGCTTCAGTTCCTCTAGCTTGGACTCAGAAGTGCCATGCATGTCTCACACTGTGACTTCTTGGATGCACCAGGGAAAGTCACCAGGGGCATTTTGCCAGGGGTTTTGTGCACGTCGTTGGAAGCCTTATGCCAAAAATGTTTATTTGTATTTGTATTTGTTTGTACAGTCCAAAATTAGTATCTGTAGCCCCGTAAGGATGGAAGGTGCTTTGTGTAGCACTTATCCTTCTACAAAAGCCCTTGACATGGCTATAGCTAGATCTGTTTTGGAACTCAGCATAAACCAATTGATATATTCTGCCGAATAAATAATGAACATGCAGAGCTGACTGTGCACCAGTGTTTCCTCGTAGCTTTTGAAACAGCGACCATTCCCTTTCTGCACTCCCAACAAAATCAAAGCATCTTGTAATCCTTTGCTTGTTTTTAAGTGACAGTAGTGCTCTGTTCCCTGACAAATAATGCCAACAGAATCCTGGTAGCTCCAGACAAGGTCCTTTGAAAGAGGTGGGAGGGGAGGGAGGCTCTGTGGGCAACTTTCCAGCAGCAGCTGTGCACTAACGGCATGGGAGTGTGGGAGGCTACTCCCGGGTTAGTAAGACAGTTCAGCAATGCAGTGAATGTGTGCTCCCTGTGCATGACTCCTATTTACTTTTTTTTAAGTTCTCTGACCTCTATCTGACCAAGACCATTGCTCATATGCAGCTGGACAGGGAGGGGGAACAGCAGCTGGACTGTACTAGGTATCTTACTGGGCTTGGTGAAATATGCAGCACTCCCCTAGGGAAAGTGTTTAAAGCAAGTAACGAGGTGGCAAATTTTCTTTCTTGCTGAGAAAGTTATTTGGAGGTGGGTCTTATTTTAAAGCACCTTCTCTCACTTCCCAGGGAAGTAACTACCATTAATTTGCCCAACAGAGGTATTAAACAGTAACAGCTGAATGCCAGTCAAAGGCAGTGGTGTTTGCTAGGGAAGTGCCAGAAGAAGACAATTAGGAGTTTGCAAGAATCTGAGGTATTGTTCAGAGTCTTGTCATCTCAGCATCACAGCTTCACGGTTTCAGGTCTGGTAATGGTCCAAAATACATGTCTTTATGGTGACTGGAAGGCAGAGAGACATGATGTATAGGGACAACAGTTAGGGCTCACCTTTCCACAAAGAGCAAAATCAATCCAAGTTGTAGCTGGCCATTCAGCCTTTAGGTCCATTTTCCTTTGCATGGATCTCATGGGCTACTTGTGTCCATGTACTGGGAAAACAGGCAGTTTCAGCTTGCAATTCAGAGTTTCAGAAAGGCTCTCTAAGGTGAAGAGTAGTAAAGAGATGTGAGCAAATGTCCTGCAGGTGTGGCTGGGTTGTCAAAGGAGAGTGAATGTCTCACATGAGGAGGTATCGTTCAAATTCTGCAGGCCTTGACTCATAATTGTGCTGGAGCAGGGACCTACATATTAGATCCTGAGCTGGAAAAGAAGGGGGTAACATTAAGGTCAGCGTGGGGTAGAGGAGAAAACTGTAAATGAATGCTTGCTCTTACAGTCACAAAATTCCCTATGTGATGCTGCTCAGAGTCTCTCAGACCACTTGTGGTTGCTGCTGAGTTCAGCCAGAGCGTGGGTGCTCAGCCATTCTGGAAATAAGCCCTGCCTAAGGAGGATGATGGTTTCTACTCCTCTGAAGAAGGATAAGAGAGAGAGAGACATTCTGAGACTGGTCAAGCTACTTATGGAGGGTTGAAACCAGGCAGGGTTCAGATCATGGCCCTTGCTGCTTGTCTGCTAGATTGGGCTGTTACACCATGATTGATCAGTTGACTTCTGGCTTATGCATCTCCACAGAAAGCTATGCTTTCTCTCCTGTTTCTTCCTTGTCTCCTCTCCTGCTCTGTGCTGGTCAGAAGGAAGGAGCAGCTGCAAAACTTGCGTGTCTGGGTGAGACTCCAGTTGGCAGCTGAGCCAACCGTCCTTGCCTGCGTAACAAGCCTTTCAAGAAGAGACTCAAGCTAATAATACTCTTCTTGGCTAAAAGACTTTAATAACTTTTACTAATTTCAGTACCTTTTTATACAATATGTAATTAAATTATGAAGTTTCTCACTGTAGGATGTTATGGAGGCCGACAGGATAAATGGATTGAGAATAGGATTAGGCAAATTCATTTTGTCTATGCAATGTAACTGGTCAGATACAACCTCCAGCTTAAAAAGTCCTTGAACCTTCAATTGCAGGCAGTCATTCTGGGCACAGGGAAGGTGGCACAGAAGAGGAGTGCAGATTGGCAAACTAAAAACTGCAGAAACTGACCCAAATGTGTGCTGTGATGGAAAAGTTAGAATTCGAATTTGCAGCATGCCATCAATCACTGGCCTCAAGCTATAATCAAGATTAATACCAGCTGATTGTGCATGCCGCTACTATGTTGATAATGAAATAAAACTTTCCCTGTTTTATTTGTCTGTCCCTTGAGGAATTAATTCAGTCTTTCAGACCTCTCTCACACCCAAGACTACTTTTTATTGCATTTATTTATGTTTGCTGGCCATAAAGCATCTAAATAGCATTTCATTAAAAAAAATTCTTTATATGAGAAAGATCAGAAGCATTCCATGGTATTTATGTTTCTTTAAAGAGGGTATCATTGGCATGCAGACAGGCTGTGACTCGCTGTTATATGTTAACAAAGGATCATCCATGAAATACTAACCATAACAAGAATAATATTAGATAACTAGAAAAATTAGCTTTTAATGGGATTTAATTTCATTGATATATTATTTTGACATTAAGTAAACCTTTCTGTTTTCCCTCGAATGCAGACACCTTGTTATGTTGAGCTCTCTTCCTCTTAAGCACCCTGTATTTAGCCCTGATATGGGCATAGGATTCACCAGATTGTTTTGCATTAGAAGAGTGCTATCTTTAGTGAGAGCAATTAAAGCAAAGGGGCTGCGGGCCAAAGTGCTAGAGCTGTGTAAGGATAGCAGAAGCTGTAGATTAAGCTGTATATTAATTACTTGGTTCCCTACTTGGAGCTATGAACAGTGAATTCTTTAATTTTATGTTGCATTTTTTAAGGTAGTTTATAGTTCACTAAAACCAAATGCAGAAGGAAGTTTTGTATGTAGATATTAAAAAGGTGGAACTACTATGGATCATGAATGCTTTGAAAAAACAGCTGAGGCAGACTCCAGAGGTGGATCCAGAGGAAGGGTGCAGAGCAGCTTTTGAGGGTGTTCAGATCCGATGCTTTATGCAAGCTCTTGCACAGGGTTGCAATGAGCTGGTTTTACTTCATCCACACCCTGACCTGTGTTGTGGATTCAGTGTTGTGGGTTGGAATGAATGTCTCATTTGGACAGGAAGATCTTCTCACCTGCTCCCCCACCATGGTTTATAGTGGTGCCCACACAGCCTCTGTTACACATGGAATGCTCTCTGAATTAGCAGATCACTGCCCCAGAGCAGTTTACACTTTAGAGGAAGTTCCTATCTTTGAACTTACTTGAATTACCCTCATCTGGGGAAAAGAATTATCCTTCAGCTCATTGTCATCCCTCAGAAGCTCCTTGTCCCCTCAGTAACACTCTTGTCTCCCTCGTTACTGCTGCACATCCTCTCTATGGACTTTCCCCACAGCTTGGGAAGCCTGCAACATCCCCTGGGTCTGCTCCTAATTTCCAGCCAGGCACCAGGGCAGCTGCCTCATGCCCAGTGCCCGAGCAGGGGTGGGGATCCTATTAATGCTACTTTGTTTGGTTGATGTGGGTCTTGTCAAACACAAGTGCCTTCAAAAGTCCTGACTCTGACCTGGGAAACAGGTGGCACCTTGTATGCCTTTTCAAAGGGAGTTCTTCTCATCTGCTATGTAATTTAGGCCCCTGCATTAAATATAACTTGGTGTGGAGCAATGCCTGTAACCATTGTGCTTGGGCCAGTATCTGCATGTCAGTTCAGTGTGGCTCTGCATAAATGCAAGAGCTCCCACTGGGCATCCTCCCCCAGCCTGAGCCTCTGCCTATGGTGGCTGTCATCTGCCATGCAAGGAAGGGATCCTTTGTGCCTTACTCCCATCAAAAGCACAAATACCTGTTTACTGCATGGTCGAGGAGGAAATGGCAACAGCAACAGTTTCCAAATCAATTCTGAAATCCATCCCTATGATCACAGGCATTAATAGAACATAACATAATTTAGTAAGGGTGCAATAGTTAACATTTTACTTCTCTGCCCCTTTTGTTCTGCCAGGAGCCTAAATGTCAGTTATCACTTGGACAATGTGGAAAATGCATGGCTGGAGATTGACCCAATGGCTCAGCTTCCTTCAAGATTGCTGTGTGGCTGGAGAATCCCAGAGAGAGACGTGGGCTACAACCAGGCCAAGGAAGAATGTGCCTGTGCCCTGACAGGATTGTTGGAAGTGGTTTCAAATGAAGATGGGCCAGGCTGGCTGGGGACAGAGACCGCATGGCACAATGGCATGTTTGTCAGAGGTGCCAGAGAGGAGCCTGGCTGGTGGGCAGGCAGTGGGGTGACCCATGCTGCCAGCAGGGCAGGGGAGAGGTGAACTGGGAAATGCTCAGGCCAAACTCGAAGTGTTGTCAAAGAAGATGGATGAAAGATGGGAGATAGAAATCCTTGAATATGGCTTGCCTGCCATCCCAGGACTGGAAAGAGGTTGCTAGGTGTTCAGCTCTGAAATCAAAGGCTGTTAGAGGCATACAGCAGCCCTCAGTCTGACCATAAGAGGTGACATAGCCTTTGCCATTGCTCTCCAGGGAGTCTTTCTCTCTGACCTAGGTCTATCAGGGGCTCAGGTCCTTTTGCCTGTGAAGTTATGTGCAACAGATGAATGGTCCATAACTTGTCCCATGTCAATTTAACTTACTTTAGCTTGCTGTCTCATGGGCTTAGTTTTATGAGGCTCAGAGATGAGAATAACACAGAAAAAGAAAACAGCATTGACCAAGACATAAAAGTATTTAATGTCAATCATTCCTTGGTGAAAGAGAGGAAACACAAACTCTTTATGGAGGAGGTCAAGGAGACCATTGCCAGAGTGTTGCTTTGGGTTCTGTAGAGAGTTGTTTGGAGGAGGCTGGTTGCTCATTCCTAATCTCTTGGCTTCCAGCACAAGGGACAATGAAGGAGTGTCTAGGCACACACGTTCAGCAGCCCCAGCAGCAGTTGCTTAAAATTAATCCCTGCTTGTGGTTCCAGAGGCTTGCCTGTTGAAGCAGACCCATGGTATCCTCTGCATTTGTACTGTGAGGAACACAGCAGGACTCCAGTCCCTATTGGAACCAGAATGTACACCTACATGTGTGTATATGTGTATACATACAGCATACATATCCAGGCTGAGCAGCTTGATATGAACATCTCTGCAGCAAAGACAGTGGCCAAGGCAAGCAGACCCAGGAGGGTCAGGGCCTGCCCTCCTTTGCCTGGGTCAGTGGCACAACTCCCTGCCTTGCTGCAGGTGAAACGTTTCTCTCCCCCATCCTTTCTCAGGTGAAGCATACTTGGCATGCCTTGCTTGGTAATTGTGACACTGCAGGTCCATAATAGCCACAAATACTAAATACATGTGTAATTTCAGTTTGTAAGTGCTGCTTATGTTCTTTGCTTAGCTGATATGGAGGGTGGTGGCAACCCAGTGGGGCCTCTTAGGGCAACATCACTCACTGTGGCCATGTAGCACAACACCATGTGCAGCGTGACTTTGGTTTTGAGGGTTGAAATTGTCTTTATTTAAAGTACATGACCAAGCTGGGAAGCTGTGAGGGATTTTTCTAAGTGGAAA
>NW_008655248.1:0-14227 GCF_000695815.1 Acanthisitta chloris | reverse complement strand
ACCCTGCCCGGGGGCGGTGGAGGCTCAGTTGTTGTCTTGATACACTCCTCGCAGTCAGACTGGGTGTTGAGGTGGAACGTGAGGGGTTAAACTCACACGGGTGAACCAGTTAATAGAATCGCAGAATGGTTTGTGGGTTGAAAGGAGCTTAGGGACCAGCTTGTTCCAGCCCCTTCCATGGGCGGGGACACCTTCCACTGGAGATTAGTACTTTTGCCCCAAAGAGTGTGCAAGGAAGATGGGGAAGGGTCTAGAGGGGCTGTACGAGGAGCAGCTGAGGGGACTTGGTGTGTTCAGCTAGAGAAGAAGAGACTGAAGGGAGACCTCAGGGTCTGCAGCTCCTTACAAGGGGCAGAACTGATTTCTGCTATCTGTGACCAGTGACTGGACTCAGGGAACAGCTGGAGCTGTGTCAGAGGAGGGTTAAGTTGGATATTAAGGAAAGGTTCTTCCCCCAGAGGTGTTTGGGCACTGAACAGCTCCCCAGGGCAGTGGGCACAGCCTCAAGCCTGACAGAGCTCCAGGAGTGTTTGGACAACAGTCTGAGGCACAAAGTGAATTGTTGGCGTGTCCTGGACAGGAGTTGGACTTGGATGATCCTGGTGGGTCCCTCCCAGCTCTGAACATCCTGTGATTCTGTGAAAGTCTCACCCTGCTGAGCTGTAGCATCTCACCCTGCCGTGCTGTCTTCCCCATCCTCTCCACTGAGAACCGTAAGGCCTAAAATCAGCTCCATCCCACGGGGCTGCTCTGTTCCACACTGAATTCTTGTGTCCCTCCTGCCTCTCCTCAGGGTATTCCCCCTGCCAGAGCCACTGTGCAGCCACAGGAGCTCAGAGATGTTTCTTCATGTTATTCTTTGTGGCTGGCACCAAGGCAAGCTAGGCTGGGCATGGGTGTGGGTGCCTTTTTGTTGATAAAAGCAAACAAAAAATATTAGCCCTTTTCCCACTAGTTGGGACTGTTTTGAAACAGCCCTGGAGCACAGGGTGGGATGGAGTGAAAGTGGAGAGCATGACCTGGCTTCTGGAGAAGGAGGTGGGATGAGGACTGGGAATAATGGGTGACATGGTTAGGGTGGTCCTGAATTTTACGAACTTATTGCTCATGAGCTGTTTTCATTTTATTTGATGTCTTCCTCCTCCTAAAAGCCATTTTCCCAATGTGAATTGTTGGATTAGTCTGTAATTAAAAGCACCAGTTCTGCTGAGTTATTATCCAGGGAGGTGGTGGAGTCACCATCCCTAGAGGTGCTCAAGGAGCAACTGGACATGATGCTCAGTGCTCTGCTCTAGCTGACAAGGTGGTGATGGATCACAGGTTGGACTTGGTGATCCTGGAGGTCTTTTCCAACCTCAACCATCCTGTGATTCTAAGTGATGCCAACCTGTGGCTCATAAATACTCAGCAAATGCTTTCTAAACTGTCTTCCTAGGTGACCTTCGAGAGGATAAGGCTAAGACTGACACCTTTGACTTTCCCATCCCTTCAAGAGATGTTGATAAAGCCATTAAGAGAAAGAAGAATAAGGTATAAAATGTGGGAACTGAATTAGCTGCCTTGGCACGTGAGCAAGCTGCTTCCTGCTTGTTCTGCGTGTGTGAGAGCATGAGAGAGATTAAAAGATGGAATTGGTAGCCTGTTACTGAAAACCTTACTTACAGGAAAGAAAGAAATGGTATTATTTTCCCTCTCTGGAGGCTTTAAAGCCCTGGCTCTTAGTCAATAAAGCACTTAAGTGTGTGCTTACCTTGAAAAATGAGAGTATGCTGTTGACTTAAAGCCTGTACTGAAAGGCTTTGCTGGATTGGGGCCAGGGCACTGCACACCTTGTGGGTGAAAGCAGCAGGAAAAAAGCTCTGCAGCTCCTCTTCCTCCCAAGTGTTAAACAAAGCAACCCCACAGGTTACAAAATCAGGCAGGAATCGGGAGGATTAACACCATCCTTGATGTTCTGATTCCCAAATGTGTTTCTGTTCCTGCTCAGTAGTTTGACAAATGCTTCGAATTTTAACAGAGGCATTAATTAAGCAGTAACTCGTTATGAGACTTTGTAATGTGTGAAGTACAAGGAATCAGCTGCACTGGAGCAGAGTCATGGCATAGATACTTGATTTAGAAACAGCAAAAGGCTACTGACTTCAGAGGAGAAGAGCTAAAAACACCCTGGGATATCACTCTCCTAGTACATTCACTAGCCTTCAAGAAGAATGAGGAACGTGTGTGATGTTTTAGCAATAAATTTAGCAAGAGAAAGAAATTATCTTTAGATTTAAACTAGTTTCATGGATGAGGTCAAGAAAATGTCCTAATATTACTGTGTCAACAGCTACTTGTATTTGCTAGGCCACCCCTGAATCCTTTGTCCACAGCTCCAATTGATTCTTTTCACTGCACAAGGCTAAAAAGACAGAGTTTTATGCCTTTAAAATAAAGGTTATAATCATCTCTAAACCAAATTAATAAGGATTTAGGCAACACCATTGCTATGCTGGACTCTGAGAGCATGGGGCCTGAGCTGTGCAGCTCGAGGGATCACATGGGAAAGATTTTGCTCCTGGAAAAATAAACAATCTTATTTTTTCCCCCCTATTTTGCATGATTTTGGAGAGAGCTTAATGGCTCTCCACAGGTTTCCATAAGCTTTTCTTATCTAGAAAAGCACTTCACAAGTCCTGGATAAACACAGTTCTAGGCAAGAAAAGAGGGGGAGGTCTCATGTGAAAAATTGTGGAGGAATTTATGGGGTTTTACTTTTAGATAGAGATGATTCTTCCAATATATCCCACCTATACATCGCTTTTGCACTTCTCCTTCCCAATCCTCAACTAAAAACCAGTTGGTCTTCCAGTCATTGTGGAGAATTCCAAGTGTTGCCCTGCAGCTGTTTTAATGCAAACCTTTTTCTGTGCTTCTCTGAGAAAGTTCAATTTAATCTTTCAGTCCAAAGTCTGGAATAAGGTGTGGAAAGTGATTTCAAAAATGCTTGAGGAAAATGAAAGGTTCAGGAGTCGCCTGTTGACCTGCACTCAGGGCCATGGAGAAGGTGAGCAATGGCCTGGGAATGTTCCATTTTACCAGAGAAAACATGAATTATTAGCATCAATAATAGCAGAACTATTAATCCAAGTGCTTTGACTCAAGATTCCAAGCTTTAAAGTCCTTTTGCTTTGGGTAGAAGCTTTCACAACTCCCAAACCATGGAATTCATTGCATACTCTAAGCACTTCCAGACACATTTGACACCCCCTTGTATTTCCTTGAGGGTCTCCTGGGTGTTCACTTGGAGCATGGCACAAGTGTTTGCTGCAGCCTGGCATTAAAAACATGAGCATGAAACATCTGCAAGTTGTTCTGAACATGTGAAAGAGTTAATTAAACTTCTTCACAGCTCAGTCCAAGGCAGTGCTCATAGGAATGATAATCCATTCTTTCACACAGGAAAAAAGTGGTTGGTTTCAGAGAGACAATACATAAATTAGATGCTCCCCAAAGGTTGCTGTAACACAATTTAACATCACATGTTCTCACACTGTGCCCTGAATACAGCTATTTCATGGCTGGGAAATGACTTGGGAATGAAAACTGGTGCTCTGCACTCAGCCAGTTTCAATTAGAGGCATTGTAGTTGCTGCACAGGTTAAGATAACACAGTGTGTGCTTACAGATGGAATTTCTGGCCTCACAGACTGATGTTTTTTAGGAAAAAAAGAATATACTCATCCATGCAGAGTTACCAGTAAGTTGGTTTGGAGAGTTTTTCTGCTCATCATGCACCAGGATGGAAATACATATGGCCTCTCCTGCCATGCCTGCAGTAAGAGAACTGGAGGAAACTGTCAGAAGATGAGTCAGGGATGATTCAAATTGGATGTTAGGATTTTTTTTTCTCTGTTTAGGGTGTTCAGGCACTGAGATACTGCCCAGGGAGGTGGTGGAGTCACCATCCCTGGAGGTGTTTAAGAGGCATTTGGATCTGGTGCTGAAGGATATGGTTTAGGGTTTAGAGGTTCCAGCAGTGACAGGTTAATGGTTGGACTCGATGATCTGAAAGATCTCCTCCAACCCTGATGACTCTATGATTCTACCAGGCAAGTCAAAAAATAAATGACATATTCACCCCCAATTCTGCTTCACTTGCAGTTGTGTTGATGAAAGTTCTCCACATGTTAGAGGATATCCCAAAATGTAGTTCCATCCAGTGTAAGCCTTTTTGGTGAAAACCATTCATCCCAATACCTTCTTTATTTGTGAATATAAACAAACATAGATATTAGTATAAAATTAGTAGATTTTTGCACAACAAATCAAGGAGTTGTGTCCTCTTGCTCTGAATTTTTCATTCATCAAGAAGCAAATGGAATCATCATAGTAGGTATTTAGATATGTATCAGTAAATCTGCATAAACTGTGGTCAGTTATATCTAGATATATTTACTGGATGAATGCTGCATTTTATTGCTTCTATAAATAGTTTTCTTAAGAGATCAAAGGTCTACTTGATTTCCAGTGCTACCTATTTACTCCTTGGAATGTTGCAATTAAGGTTAGATTCCACCTGGCTGAAAATGCTGATTTGCCTCCACGTAATGTTCTCCCACAGGCTCTGCCATGACCCAGAGCTCACAGAATGGAGCATCCTACCTGGACAGGGTAAGTAGACAGCACATTCACTGCCAAACAAGCTGAGATGATCAAACAAACCCAACAGTGATATTATAAAGGTGGACTGATGTTGTTTGATGTCATTCGAATAAGTAATGATTTACTTCAGTATTATTGACGCTGAGCTCAATTATTTCCATGGGGTTTGGGAAGCAGAACAGTTCCCTCCTTGTAGGAAGAGCTTTCTGCTTTGCCAGGGCTTGGGAGGTGGATTGTGCCTTCAGCTAAATCCTTCTGTCATGGTCTAAAGTCAAGTCTGAGGAATATGAATATTCTGTATTTGTCCCACATTATATCCAGACTATTTCAACATGAAAGGGAATGCACCACTTTTGTCCCTCTTTTGTCCAGGAGGAGTCCATCTTTGGCTGGGTGTAGTGAGAAAGCAAAGGAAGATTCAGCCCAAAATGAAATCTAAAAGCAGTGAAAGCTATTGTGATTTAGTTCCTTCTGAAGTCAGTGGCAAGACTGCAAGTGCCTTCAGTAAACACAGGTTCTGTGTTGTTTGCTTGGGGTTTGTGTTTCTGCGGTTGAAGGGGTTTGTTTTTACAGTGGCTTAAACAGCTCTGTTGTGAGATATTTATTTCAAGCCATTAAGTCTAGTGTTTCCCTGAGCTATTAGTTCTCAAAAGCTTTTCAATGAGCATAATATTGTGACAGTTTGCTTGCAAAAGGAGAGACACACATTTAGTGTTGTCTCTGTATTTATACCCTTTATTTCTACAGCTTGTCAGAATAATAAACAAACACAAAGCCAGGAGGGCAGAACTCCACACGTGATACAACTCTCACTTTTTTTCCCCTCACTGGTTTGAATAAACTTGACTTTATTATGTTAAAATATTACACAATAACCTTCTCTGTTCACTCATCCATTTATACATGAGCCTCAGCAAGTGTTTTGTCTATGAAACCAGGTGAATGTTTTCTGCCTTACTGTGAGGCACATAATGGTATCATAATCACAAGGTGTTGTTTATCTCGCTGACTTCGACAACACAATATCATCCTCTGTTATGCAGTTTAGCACTTGAACTCTTGATTGACTGTTAAAACCTTTTAAACCAGCAAATTGTGCAAATGGAACATGAAAACTGCATAAAAATGGTTGTGTGTATGGAATTCATCTCTGGAGCTGAAACATTCACCTGTCACAGTTAGATGTCCTTGGGATCAATAAAAGGACTGTTTCCTCATGGCATAATGTCTTGGTGTTTGCAGATAGAATGACTGGAATGTCAGAGTGTTGAGCTTTAATAACATGCTGCTGATTGTGTCATTAGGCAGCAAAGCACTTGGAAGGGTTTCATCTCTCCTTTCCTCATAGTAAAACTGGAAGTCTATAACTGGAGTGTGCCTTTTTGAGGACAGCTGTGGCATCAAGGCTCTTTTCTGATTTGTGGCTGAGTAATATTCTGATTTGACTTAAAATAGTTGACATTTCAGCTTGGAAAAGGAAATGAGAAGGCAAAGTATTCAATCAAGATGTGATCATTTTTCTGGCAGAGCAAAAATGTCAGAGTTCCTTGGTATTTGCAAAATACATGTTTGGAGTCACACATGGAGGTTTCTGGGTTTGGGTTTTTTGTCACTAAATGAGCTGATCTCCCTGTCCCCAGAGTTCTGTCAATGAGATGTTTGTGTGGGGAGTGTTTACTTTGTAATCCTGGGTGGTAAATTGTAGAGCTGTGACTCTAATGTTTCTTTTCTTGCAAACTACAGCTGCAGTTGGTACTTTTACTGGCAGAGACTTGAGGGGTCTTGGAAAGCATTTCTCCCAGATGCATAATTGCTACTTTAACAGGACAGATGAGGTGCATTAACCTAAATCTCTGAATGAAGTTTAGCCAACACATGAAGATGTTTTGGATAAATACAGCCCTCTGTCTGTGGGACTATGCTACTTCATTTTAAAGGGAAGAAATCATAGAAGATAAATATGGCACTAGATCATCCCTAACCATATAGACTCATAGAATGGTCTGGGTTGGAAGGACCTTAAAGCTCATCTAGTTCCAGCTCCCTGCCACTAGCCCATATTGCTCTCCAAGCCCCATCCAATGGGGCCTTACAGGTTATATACCTCTTTCAGCCTAAAAGGTCTGTAGAGGTTGGTTGTTAGTAGGTACCAGGGTTATCTGACAGTTTGTACCCACTTGCTGGAGCCACTGGTGTGCGTGAAGCACCAGAAGGTGCAGGGGAAGACTTTGATCTGTTCCTGCTACACCAGTGGGAGTGGAGGAGTAGCAGCTTCCCCTGTGTGTGTGTTCAGGGCCCAGTGAGGTGCCCCAGTCCTGCCCCAGCACTGCCCACCACAGAGGCTTTGCTGGATTTTGTGAGGATGAGAGTAACTTGTGCTGTTCTGTTGTTAGGTGTTGTTTTGCTGCTGTTTTCACTCAGGTGTGACTGAATGGTGGGAGGGTGTATGCAGCATGGACCTTGTCACATGGTTTATACTCGTTAGCATCCTGCTAATCCAGAAAAAGAACTAATTACTGCCTTATTTAGCTCTTATCCAACCTGCCTCTGGTCTGCTCTTACCTCTTCCAGCTCACTCCAGAATGCAAAGCAGGGGCTGGGGAGCAGCAGTGCTTTCTCTGCTTGCTGTGTGTGTGAAACCACAGGTAAGAGTCAGCAGCTCCTTCCCCAGAAACCCAGTGGTGGTGACATGATTAACTATTTGGGATCTACTAATCACAAAGAACTTGGCAGTACTTTGAAAGGGCTCTTAAATTTCAAATCACTTTGGGCCAGAACAGCTATTGCAGTGGAGGAAAACGCTGATTCAGGTTCAATTTCTAACTCTGTGGGTGATGAAGTGAAGCTTTTCACTGCAGTGACCACATTTCAAAGGTGCTGTTGGCAACAAGAGTAGTCAGAGCAGCTAAATTGCTGGAAAAAGGGTCTGGGGAAGAACCTAGCTCCAGTTATACACCCCAAATCATCATCCCCAGCCATTCTCTCTTGTCCCTGTGCATGCAAGGAGAGAATGCACATGGCCCCTGTGCATTCTCTCCTTAATTCATGTGACCATTTCAGTGTAAACTGCAAAAGAAAACTAATTGTAGTGTTGCATAAAATTAAATATCCAAGTAAGTAACATGTTCAACATGGAGGGATAAAAGGGGTTGGTTGATACAGGAAAAGCTTTATTTAAACCCTCTTTGTTAAAAGGAGTCGGAACTAAAGAAGGGAACCTCAGGGCACTGAATCATACAGTAGAGATTCAGAAAACAACTGATTCTCCTCTGGAGTCCTCAATCATCACTGCAGAACCACAGGCAAGTGCCATACTGCCCTGCTGAGGTTCCTGGGCAGCAGTGATGCTCCTTCACATCCTTCAGGATGCACATCAGTTACCTGAAGGTTTTAATAACCAATCTCACTAGGAGTGTGAACCAAAACAGATGTGCAAGTATAGAGGTCACGCTTTGTCTTTGCCTTGCTCTCAGTGCATGATTTACCTTTCTACACGGAACACAAACTCTAGCTCATTCTAAAAGTTTGGCAGTTTTTCATCTCAGCTCTGTGAATGGTTGCCAAGAGACCTGAGGAGGTTCCTTGCGGCCCAGAGGTGGGAGGGAGCAGCCAGGGCACAAAGAGCAGCTGAAGGCATTGCTGAATTCTTGTTAGCCATAAACAAGTGTCATGATCTGAATAAGTAAGTGCTTTTACCTGTGCTTCATGAACACAAATGGCTCTGTAGGAAAGTAAGCAGTGGAGATTAAGGCCTTTGGGTTTATATCACTATTCCATGCTGCTTGGAAATTTATTGGTCAGACAGAGTTTAGCTGGAAACAGCACATCTGCTGGGCCTGAAATAAGTTATCCCATTTGGGCAGTTCCTGCCAAACTGAGCTCCTCTGGTTCCTGGAGCACTTCTTGGCAGGGCAGCCCAGGCCATGCAGCCTCCTGTCTTGGAGTCCTCTGTCCAGTGGCACCAAGGACTGTCCAGGACTTGGGGGCTTGAAGCTCCAGCTGCTGGTCTTGGGCTACCACTTCCAGCCTGCCGTAAAGCTAACAGCAAAGAACCCCTGGGAGCTTGAACTCCACATTGATTTCCATGTCTGGAAGTTCTAAGAGGCTTGGCTGGAGCAGGACTGCCAGAGCTCCTGCACTCCCTACCGTGGAGCTGTGACTCTGGGCAGGCTTCCCAGGGTGTCCTCAGCATCCAGGCTGCACAGGAGCCAGGGAGTCCTGGGAGCTCCCACAGCTACTGTGTGGAACTGCTGTTTGCAGATGTTGCTGCCAGAGACTATGTCACTGCTTAGCCACAGGCTTGGGAACTTGGGAATTGTGTTTTGGAAGTGTTTTGATGTTTCTGAAGTGACCTTTCTGGGAATTTCCAGTTTGTGGGCATTTTCAAAAGGGTTTGTTTCCTGCTTGATTTGGAGCAAAGCCACCAGTTCAGATCAAACCTCATTTCCTGCAGACTGGAGGCTTGGCTTGCCAGGCAGCTCTTCTGCTCCTGCCCCATCTGCTCTGGAGCTGGGATGAATCAGATTCCTCAGCCCTAACAGCTGAGATTCTGCAGTCCCATGGCCTCTGAGGTTATCACAACTTGGCCATGACAACGTAATCAATCACCAAGGTTGATAATATTTCACTGCTGATTCCTTCCATGAAAAGATTTCAGCTTGGAAGCAAAACTTGAGGACAGGATGTGGAGTTTCCAACATGGTCAGATTTCAGGAAAGTATAAAGTGACCTTTGTCTTCACTGAACATTTCCATCCAGTAAATGTCTTTGTCTTTAGGGCCCTCCCTGGTAGTCAATGCTCATGTTTTAACTTCAAAGCTTCTAATACAATTTTGCATGGACTCTGACTAAGGAATTGCCTTCAGCAGACAGCTGAATTCTAGCTCTCTTTTGGTTTGGGGGTGGGAAGTGACTGAAAGCAAATTTGGGGCATATATGACATTTTGTGTGTGCAGTAGGTCCTGAAATATAAAGCAAAGCAGGATGCAACTTTGATTTATAGCTTTTGTAAATAATCCTCGGTGGCATGGGCAGGTTTGTGTATTATACATATTTTCCTTGCATAAGCACTTATATAACTGTGATGGGAGGAATTTGCATACAAACCCATACTTGGGTGGGTTTAACATGGGTTTCCAGCAAACTGGAGCAGGAAGGGAACCTGTTCCTTAAGTGGAAGTTTACTTCAGGAGGAAAAGAGTCGAATTTATGGAGGTATATTAAGGCCACAGTGGATTTTAAATAAATATTCACAGGAGGTTTCTACCTTGTTAGTGACAACATCAGAACCATCTGATCTGATGAAGAAAAATTCATGTTTGGAAGTTTCTGCCTAGTGAAAATTAATGTGTAGCTTCAGTTTCACTTTGTTAGAAGCAAAAATCATGGAGGCCCCTAAGGAAAATGAAGTATCTTTTGATCTAGAGAGAGCTTGGAACCTCTTGGAAGAGAGATCCAGAGAGCCTCCTGAAAGATACTGAGTACTTTGACCTCCCATTGGCTGTGGCACCTCTTAGACTGTGCTGTATCCCAGGATCACAGAATGGGTCACGTTGGAAGGGACCACAACATGTCATCTGGTCCAACCTCCCCACTCAAGGAGGGCCATCCTAGAGCACGTGGCTCATATTGTGTCTGTTGTGCTGAATGGATGGAGGAGATGAGTGAGAGGATCTCTTCTTTCTCCAAACTGGGAACCCATGTGTGAGTCTCATCCAAGTGGCTCAGCTGAACTGTGGATGTTGCTGTGCTGCTTGTGAACTTGTCTGGTTTGTGTTGTCTCCCAGAGGTCATGATGAGTCCCTTCGTGCTGTGAATGTGTGAGATTTGCTCCACTCCTTCATGGAGAAGGAAAAGAGGCAGATTAAAAGAGCTGTGCAGGAAGGCACTGACAAATGCTCCTTCTCTTCCAGAGTCTTTGTAATCTCTTGTATTTGGACATGAATAATAAATTAACATGGCTTTTTCCCCCCCTGTTCTACTGTATGATTATTTTCTTGCTCTTAATGTGTGTGTGACAGGAAGAGAGTGGTGCTGATGTAATGCTGTGTAATGCATGAGCTCCTCACAGCAATGACTATGAGTAGTTAACCCCAACTGAAAATGTACCTCATCACTTTTTTGTACCCCTTAGGATTTTAAATTCCTTCAGCTAGGAGGGGAAAAATGTTTGAGTATGGTGCTAATTTGTCTGTGAGGTGATTCCCCCAAAGGAAAAGAGCATAAATGCTTGTTTGACTCTTTTGTCTTATACTAAGCCAAAAAAAAAGGGGATGAGCAGCAAGCAGCAGTTTGGATTGTGGTCAAGGATCAGAGTCTTGTCCTTTTAAAACTTCTACAGCTTTGCTCTTCCCTCAGGCAAGAATTTTAGAGGCAATAATCTAACATTTTGGGTTTAGGTTGAAATTGTGATGAGATTCACTCCTATGTTGCTATGCTCTGTCTGTTGTTACTTTCCATCCACCTCATGGTGTTTTCTCCAGGAATATCTGAGTTCTGTCTGTATATGTTTGTTAAGTGTCAGGATCCAGAGCAGGGCTGGGTTTGGCTTAAACCATCTCCTGAACTTCTGTACTGGTTTGCACTGTTGTATTAGACTAATTTTGAAATTAATTGATGTGGTTGTTTGAGAGACAAACATGATAGTCAGTTCATCACATGTCTCTGCCACTCCTTCCTCCTCTAGGAGAGGACTCCTCACCTGCTCCAGCATGGGATCCCTCCCATGGGAGAGAGTCCTCCATGAACTGCTCCAATGTGAGTCCTTCCTGCAGCTTGCAGTTCCTCAGGAACTCCTCCAGGCTGGATCACCCCCATGGAGTGCAGGGCTCAGGAAGAGGCTGCTCCAGGCTGGGTCAGCCACAGGGTCACAAATCCTGCCAGGAGCTTCTCCAGCACAGACTTCCCACAGGGTCACAGCCTCCTTTGGGCATCCACCTCCTGCAGTGTGGGGTCCTCCACGGGCTGCGGGTGAATCTCTGCTCCACCATTAACCCCCACGGGCTGCAGGGGCACAACTGCCTCCCCATGGTGCTCACACACTGCAGGGGAACCTCAGCTCCACCACCTGGAGCACCTCCTGCCCTTCCTCCTCCAGTCACCTTGGAGTCTGCCTAGTTGTTCCTCTCACATATTCTCTCTCCTGGCTGCAGTTGTGCAGGATTTTTCCCTCCCCTTCTTCAATCTGTTATCCCAGAGGTGTTCCCCCTTAGAGCCACTCTGTTGGACTTGGGGGAAGCTTCCAGCAGCTTCTCACAGAAGCCACCCCTGTAGCCCCTCTGGCACACAAACACATTAATAGATGGTGGGAGCCTTTTTAAAGGCATAAAGAGAGGCATATATTTTTGTTGACAGAAGAAATGTATTGTTTATTCCTCTGGAGTCTCATGTTGCTCATATTGCTGCTTTGTCTTATTGCCTGTCACTGAGCTGTGCTGTGTGGGCAGAAATGTCACACTCTGTATTTGCTCTGGAAGAAAATCTCTGTGTTACTCTGATTTCTCATACTCATTTGGGTTTGCTTTCATGTTGTCCCTAGAGAATGTTCACTTTGGGGATCTTGAGGGCAACTTCAGGCATCTTTTAAATTTTTTTTTCCATAAAGCATCTTCCTATGTAAATTTACTCCTGGTTGCAAGGAGGTCTCTTCAAAATGAAATGGGCTAGAGTGACCCTAAGTAGTCACAGGGCTAGTTCAGTCTCTTGGAGGAAATGGAAGTTACTGGATGTATTGCCAAGGCTTTGAAAGATTCAGTGCCTCTCTGCCCATCTCCCTCCCTGAGGGATCAGGTCCCAGGGGATCTCTGCTACTGATCTACAGAAATCTTTCCTGAGTTTCCTCAATGTCAACTCCCAAAACCTTGTGATATGATTGATTTTTTTTTGGCAGATGATTCTGAGGACATCAAAAAGCTACCTGCCAAAAATTTTCAACACTCCCAGCAAAAGTTGTTCAAGGTTAAGTTTTATATGTGACAAGCTTCTTCTTAAACACAGAAAAATCTCTCTTGGATGACATTTACTGTAGAGGTTTGGCCTTATGCAGAAATGTGATAGAAAATTCCAACCCAAGCATTAAAAACTGGCAAAGCTGTTGGAAACAGGATCTCTAATGGACTGTGCAAGGTGATGTTAGTAGCAGGTAGGTTTAGCTGCTCCCCTCTTCCTGCCCCTCAGCTCTTCCCACTGAGCTGTGAGTGAGCTCTGCCACTGCATCCAGCACTTCCCGTTGCTCTGCCAAAATACGACTCTAAATGAGTTTTCACAAGTCAATTCCAAAAGACTTTATTATGGAAACAGTTCACGCCTTTAGAGTATATTTTGGTCTGGTGAAAGATGCCAAGTTGCAAACTCTGGAGGCAAAGTCTATATTTATACACAAATCAGGTGAAAGTCATCTCAAAGTATCCTCTGTCTCCAAGGGAAGTGCTCAGTCTCAGGCCAGAGGGGCTGGTGCTTGTGACGATGCTGGAGATGGGGCAGTGTCTGCTCTGGTGTGTTGTGGCAGCACCTTGTTCCTGGTGGCAGTGTGACACCAGTCTGGCTGCTGGGATCAGGGGTCTGGTACCAACCAGAGCAGAGCCAGGGCTTGGCCTGTCCTGCCATTCCAGCATTAGAGAATCATAGAATGATTAAGGTTGGAAAAGACCTCTAAGATCATTGTCTCCAACCACTAACCCAACAGTGCCAGGTCCACTGCTAAGTCATAACTGCCACATCTACATCTGTTTTGGACACTTCCAGTGCTGGTGATTCCACCACTGCCCCGAGCAGCCTGTTGCACTGCCTGGCCATCCTTTCAGTGAGGAAATCCTGCTTAATATCCAATCTAAACCTGCCCTGGTGCAACTTGAGGGTTTCCTCTTGTCCTGTTGGTTGTTGCTTGGTAAAAGAGACTGATGCCTACCTGGATCTAACCTCCTGTCAGGTATTTGATTGGGCAGCAGGGAGCCATGACTGACCTTTCTGTGGGCACCAGGTAGCTGTGACTGAGGGCCAGGAAGTTGCTAAGGGGACAGGAGCATCTCCTCTATGGAGAAAAGCTGAGAGAGTTGAGGCTGTTCAGCCTGGAGAAGAGAAGGTTATGTGGAGACCTCAGAGCAACTTTCCAATATCTGAAGGGGCTCAAAGGAAGCCGGAGAAGAGGGACTCTTTGTTAGGAACTGGAGTGATAGGACATGGGAAAGGGCTTCACACTGAAAGAGGGAAAACAGGTTGGATATTAGGAAGGAATTCTTTCCTATGAGGGTGGTGAGACACTGGCACAGGTTGCTCGGAGAAGCTGTAGCTGCCCCAACCCTGGAAGTGTTCCAGGCCAGGTTGGATGGTGCTGGAAGGGTTCCCAGCCCATGGCAGGGGGTTAACCAGATAATCTTTAAGATTCCCTTCCAACCCAAACCATTCTATGATTCTCTATCACTGAGCAATGCCCCAACGAGGGGGTCAATATCACCAGGGGCTAAAGGAAGACAACAGAGGTTGTATCTTCACACAGCCACCAGCTACCATCTCCATCCCCATCGCTCCTCTGCCCAGGCAGCACAGGAATTACCCACCCCGGGCACATCCCTCTGCATCCACCGCC
>NW_008655247.1:60079-67340 GCF_000695815.1 Acanthisitta chloris | reverse complement strand
AAGAGATTTTTTACAGAAAGAGTAATTGGGCACTGGAATGGGCTGCCCCAGGACGTGGTGGATTCACCGTCCCTGGAGGTTATCAGGATGAGACTGGATGTGGCACGTAGTGTCACGGTCTAGTAACCACGGTAGGGTTGTACTTGATGCTCTTTGAGGTCTTATCCAACCCAGATGATTCTATTATTCTATGAAAAGCAAAAAGATTTTGGGAAAAATACAAGAATGGCTTAACCCGGGAAGATTGTTCATTGGTGAAAACCATGATTAACCTTTCAAAGAGAATGTTAATTTTCATTATGATTTCCAAGTCTCTACAGTAAGAGAGGGTATCAGATATTAAAAACATCTCTAACTAGCAGGCAAACATGATAGGCTGTTTACCTTGAAATCCTTCCTGTATTTCCTTCCCTGGTGTGAAGGAATCACTTGCTCTAGTGGAATAACTCTCCTTTACTCTCTAAATTCCCCTTCGCAACTGCACTTCTTATGAAGTAAGAAGGTACTTAAGAAAATGACTGAAACATGGAGTCGAAAGTGAATGGCAGGGTCTGTTTCTTCCTTGGTCTTAAGCAATAGGTCAACAAACAGAATGACTTTGACTTCTTAGCAAATAACTTATTAAATATCCTTCAAAAAATCAACAATGAAAAAATGCCCTTGAAATTTAGCTTATTTGTCCTTTTAATATAGATATATGTACAAGCAGATAAATACTTTAGGTTATCCAAAACAAAAGCAGAGCAGAAATGCATACTGGAATATACCCATGCCAAAATCACATAAAGTGTAAGAGATAACCTGTATCTGAAGCACTTTAACATATTATACTATGGAAGATGATGTCTTCCATAGTGTATATATATAGTATAGACATATATATATTTGTATATATATATGTACTATAATAAATACCACTAATGTTTTATATGGTGACTTCATCTTATATGGATACCCTGAAATGTCCCAGCTTCCAGTTAAAGATACTCCTTTTCATCTCTAAATAGATTACACCTTCAGCAGGTGTTTGAAATAGGCAGAGGCATGTAGCCTCATAAAGAGGAAAAAAAAAGGGGATGATTGGTCAGACATGAAAAGTGAGAGCTGGTAATTATTTTCATGTGACACGCAAGAGATGTTATAGTAAAGCTGACTAAAGCTAAGCATGAGTTAGCCAGTCCTCTTCAACAATGATGTCACTCAGTTCTTGCTTTCTACAAAGTTATGATTAATAAAGGGGGAGGATTATTACAGTAACTCACTCTTAGTGGGCAAGGGGTGACATCAACAGCAGCTGAGCAAACTGACCAAACTTCATTGTGTGTTGCTGAGGGATTTTTTCTCTAGTGATGATTAACAAGGGTCTAACAGCATCTGATGGCACAAAGAGCCCTTGAAATTGGAAGGACACTTCTAGCAGCCCTTCTGAATAGGAGCTACAATTTTAACTCTTCTGCTTCATTTCATGGTTGCAAGATGTTTCAGTTGGCTGACAGCAAGCTATCCCTTTCTCTGTTCATTCGATGCACACACACTCAGACTCAACACTGGTCAAAAACTACCCCAATGGTATTTTCAACATAAAACTGTATGATACACATCTTCTGCCCCATCTACTGCTATTATAATAACTTTTTTCTTCATTGCTAATTCCAGAATATCTTTACAAAAGGATCTTATGCATCTTTGGAGCATGGATTTTTAACAACAACATCACAAAAATGTTAGACATGCTATGTAGAATGCTGAGCCTCTGGTTAATCTCTGAAAGAATTCTGTGTTTAATTACATTTTCTTTTTCTAAATTGATAGAGACCTATAACAATCCTGTTTGCTATTTAACCTGTGCAAATTTGCCCTCCCTATAATTAGACCTGGTCAGCTGGAAATATTTACCAACTAAACAGAAATGCTTTTTTGTGAAAGTGTTACTAGTATCAGCTGAATTCTTCCTCCTATGGAGTAGCAGCACTTACATTGTGCAGCCCAGAATATAACTGTGGGGTGCTCTGAGAGAAGGTCAGGTACTTTGGGCTCTTTCCATCACATGAACTTTTTTGTGTGAGTTGTATAACTTTTGCACTGATAATAAAAAGGGCATATGACACTGGTTTTCAACTTCTCTGTCCTGCAAGCACTAAGAAAACAGTTCTAAATGGGAGCTGCAGAGGTTGGACATTACCTATTTCAAAGGATTTAGTGGTGCCTAATCAGCTGATTTCTGAAAAGGAAAATCTGCATACCAAGTATTTGTGCTACCAGAGATTGGTCATTTTGTCCCTTTTGCTAACTTCACAGTTAGAACACATTTTAAATACAAGTTTAGATTCTGTGCAGTTCATACTGTATTTTAGGCTATACTTGAATCTCAGAATATGCTTGGGAACAACTAATTTTTTTTCTGGAGTGACCAGATTTTCAGCAGATGCCTAAAAATGTCTTACAACATCTGTTACTCTAGTAATTTATGTCCAAATATGTCTATATTTGCATGTCCAAATAGCTCATTGTATGTAGAGATCAGGTAATGAAATACCTAACTGTCGCTTAAGCAGCTATTTCATTTCTATGAGCTGGAGTGCTCAAATGAAGCTACTGGAGTAGCTTTTACCTAAAAGAATCACCTCCTGACTTTCACCCATCTTTCTGAGTCCAATGTTGTCCTGCAATTCCAGCCTCACAGCCTGTTTCCGTTTCCAGATGCTGACATGCAGCAGACTTCCCATAAACATTAGGACATCTGGCCATACCTGGGCAATTCAGACCAGCTTTGCAGCTAGACACCAGAGGCAGTCTTTCCCAGTGATTCAGCTTTGAGACTATGAGAAGGCAGCCTAATGTATACAAAAAATGTTTTCTTAACTTTTCATCTTAACCAGAGCTTGACGTACTGCTTCAACATCACTGGCTGAGGAAATGTTTCCAATTGCCTGTGATCAAAGTTAACCAATAATCTGATACAGTGTTTTTGCTTTTTAAAAGCACTCACCAAAATGACTGTGAAGTGTCTGGATTGAGTTTTTTTGTATATGACACTTTTTTTCTGCTCTAGAGCAGCAGTTCAAACCCAACCTGTGTCAGTTGTGATTAACATGGTTATTCACAAGACTTCCTTTTGTCTAGGGTAGATTTCCTTTGAAATTGGTGGCAAGAGATGGGCTTTTCTGAGGGTGAATCAGGGCAGGAACAGCTAGGTCTTGCTCTGAATCACCTTCAGGAGCTTACTTTGTCTTTCCACATCACAGAGACAGGACTACAGGACTACCATGTAAGGACACTCCTTGAGCAGTCCCACTGGTGGTCCATCTAACTCCCTGTTCTCATTCCAACAGTAGCAACAGTAGATGTCATTTGGAAAGAGAATGTGAGCCTGGCCACTTTCCGTGGGCCTGTCCCTTCAAACTCCCCAGCACCTGCAATTGTTGTATTAAGAATGTTAAAGGATATGTCCCTGCCTATTCCCTCTGGTAGTTTTTAATGGACCTGTTTGAGTCTTCTGATACTGCTTGCCTTCACAGCCTCCTGTGGCAACAAATCCCAGAAGCTCAGTCTCCATTGTGCAAGCACTGTATCTGTTTTAAATCTTCTCCTACTAGTTTCAACGAGTTCCCCCTAGGACTGCAGGATTTGGTGGATAACAGTTCAGCATTCACCTTACTTGCCATCTTCATGCTTTTCTAAACCCCAAGTATATGTTCTTTCAGCCTTCTCTTCTCCAAGCTGCCCTTCAGTTTCTTCTTATTAAGCAGCTGCTGCACAAACTTAATGATTTTAGTGGGTCTTCTCTAGGTCTACTATGTTCTTCTTGAGATGTACAGGCCAGAACTGCACACAACGTCCACCTTGTGGATGCACCATATATATATAGTGGCAACATGGTGCCCTCTGTCTTGCTCTCACACTCTTCCTAACAACACCTAACATTTTGTTGGCTTTTTGAACTGTCACTGCACATTACATTTTCAAGTCTGAATACCTCTAAATAATACCTCCAAGACTACTCGCTGCATATTCTGCAGATACCCTTCATGAATACTTCTCTGAATGGTGCTTCTAGATTGGCTATTTGCTGATTTTTATGAGAGGATTCACTTCTTTCAAGCTCAGTTCCCACTCAAAGCAAGACAGTACAACAGGCAGCTCTGCTGAGCATCTCAAGAACTTGTTGAACCAAGGACATGAGCTAGCTTCTGTGTACCCAAGAATGTGTGTGAGGAAAGTTGTCCTGTGGCTGTCCCTGTTGTTCTCTCCTATGAGCAAGCAGATTAAATTATTGTTTGAAGCTGTCAAATTGACTCTGATCACGTGAGCTAAATTCAGTTTGAGAGGGGGGAAAAAAGAACCAGAACTAACCCCCCAAAAAAGAATCTGCTTTATGAGAAGCATCTGAACAATTCTTTGTTGTTTTTATACTTCCTAGATGCTTGCTACTGTCCCTGAATGGGCAGCTTCAAAGGAGCAATTAGAAAATGTGTGCATAGACACACAGTTGAGCCCTGTTTGCACACAAAAACTTTATTCTGAGCTACCTTATGTCACCCCTTTTAGCAGGAGTCATCATGAGGGCATGACACCAATAAGCAGACAATGAATAAAGAAAATAACTGTTTATAAGTTCATAGTTGGCACACAAAAGTTATTGAAGAGGAACTGATATTCTAGGCAGCTGGCCATCACTGCTGCCTATCAACCCTCTGTTCCCCCAACTGTTACTGTGTGTTATAAAGCTCATTTTAAAAGCACTTCTCCAAGACCTCCGAGCTTGGCAGGTACTATTTTGTGCTCAAACCTTCTTGTTCATGCACATTGTAGTCTGTAAGCAGACACCAGGCAAGTACGTATTTAACTGACTACATGTTGCACATCCCACCTGCACTGAACTACAAGTATAAAATTTCAACCATAAAATGTGAAGTCACATGAGAAAAATAAACAAAAGTGGATTACTGAATTAAATCCAGATTTGAGGAGCCCATATCCATTCCAAAGCTTCAACTTCATGATACCAAGTCAAATCTCAAGTGTTATAATGCTGGATTTGAGGAAAAATAAGAGATAAATTCTCAAAATTTAGGTTTACCTTTGAACCTGGAATATCAGGGTAATCTCCAGTGCTTGTCAAAACAGTGTGTGGGGTGTCGTGCATAGGGAAGTGGGGCAGCTTCATTACGTCAGTGAGGGATGACTGTTCATTTTACTACCCTCACTTCCCCACATGTGAAATTCTCTCAGTAACTTCCTATGTTTTCATGAAGATAATCATTGAACCCCAACCAATCCCTCAGAGGGAACCTATGTGCATATTGGACTTGAGTCCAAACATTATTTTAAGTAACACCCATGAAATCCACTAACCATGAGAAACCAAACATCAACAGGGGTGCGTTTGTCCTTTCTGACCTACAGATCTCAGAACAGATGTTGATTCTTTCAGCTTTGCAGATGGAGAGATGAGGTACTTGTCTTCAGCATGTGAAGGCAGAGCCATAGAATCCAGATTTCCTGGGTCCCTATCTAACACTCTATTCAGTAAATAGTTGTAAGCAGTCAGGCTTCCTCTTACCATTTTCACTGCAGAATGTATTCACTTTATCAACAGTGATTTGCTCCACAGGGGATTCACAATGACAAAGCAGAAACAATGCAGAAGATCAATACATACTTTTTAAGTCACTTGTTGGTTTCCTCAGTATTTCACTTCTGGCAATTCTCTGCTGGGCACTCTTACAGATGGGAATATGTGTCATTGTGTGACACTGCAACTTTTCCCAATGGCCTGTGCATGGTGACTACCTTGGAAGATTTGCCAGCATAATCTCTTTTTGAGTTTGGTTCAGTGAAAGTGGCAAGCTTATGAGCTTCATTCAATTCCCTCCCACACATCAGCAGATTTAGAAGTAATCAAAACATAATAGGCAAAATGTATCTCCATCATTGAGGGAGCACTAACTTCAGTGGCATCAAAAGCTGTCCCTAAAAGCTAAAAGATTACAGGAGTCTATACTTACACTAGTGTGTGTACTCTGATATGACTAACTATAGTAAAAGGAGCACAGAAAAGAGAATTCAGGGCTTGTCAGAGAAATAGAACCATTTCCCATTATTTTGCAGTTGGCCCAAAGATATCCTTGATAAAACTCCACTTACTGAAATACAATTACTTAATGAATTATTCTGATGAATGCTTTGTGCAACAGTCAAAGTTTTCAACAGCATGTAAAAGAATTTAGTGCACTTTCCATAATAGCTTTAATGCACCTATAAATTTTAAATGCTGCTCCATCTTTAGCCATAACTTTTTTACCCCACTTGGAACCAAAGAGGGTCTCCCTGTATAGTTTAAATAATTGGTGCGACTTTAATCATAACCTCAAAATATCTTTGAGGACAGCACAACTCAAGGCTTTTTACACATTAAAGAACTGTTTCTCAAGATAAAAGAAAGATTACTTTCCCAATAATATGCCAAAACATCGCTGGTCAAATTAACAAGATGTGTGGACAACTTTAGTTCTTTAGACTAGTCTCTCCAGTTACAACTTAACTCCATACTCTTTATATAAAATCAATAAAATTCTCTTTGCAAATAGGTTTTCCCCCAAATGCAAAGCTTTGAAGAAGCTCTGATTAAAAGATATATTTATTTGCATCATATCACATCACACTAATAACATAATCTGCGTCACGTGGCTTATGTATTGATATGCCTTGGGTTTTATTTTTAAGTTTAAGAAGGCTAAAATAGCATGGACATGAAAATATCCTGGTTAAAGCTCACTATTCTATGAATTAGCAAGAAAAAAATCAATGAATGACATGTTAGAAGACATAGGTATAGTTCGGAAAGAAGATTATTGTGCTTGCTCCTGTTAGTCAGATTAACTATACATAAGATTCTTGTAAAGCAGAACATTTAGACTTATCCTGCCCTCTTGCAAAAAGTGTCACCCATGAATATTTAAAAAAAAAGGCGAGAACTTGAAAGCTATTATTTACCCCACCCTCTAGACTGAGTTCTTATCCTCAGATGAACTTTATTTTTTGACCAGCTCACTAATTATTATTGAAATCACTGGCCCCTCTAAACAGCACATAAGCATTTGAGTTAGTAGCAACAGCAAGACCGGCCTTAATTGGTCCACTTACATAAAAGTAGATACAGAAAACTTCTAAATATAAGTTTCTGGCATATCTTTTCTTGCTGCTACAGGAAAATAAGGTACAAATGAGTGAGATTCCAGCTGATTTGCACAGAAATCTG
>NW_008655247.1:55060-60027 GCF_000695815.1 Acanthisitta chloris | reverse complement strand
GAGACGGACAAATACTGTTGCATGCAGTTTGGGATTCCAAAGTAGTCAGTAAATCACTGAGTGAATAATGAAGTGGCGTTGGGCCATTTTTTTGTTTATGGTTTATAAGACAAAATCCATAATTAGGAAAAAGAGGCAGGTTGTTGGAATACTAACCTTTCTCAGCCCCATTCCTTTAGTTATTTCTGATCCAGCAGGGAACTAAAATATACCTGTGAGCCAGCAAGACAGGCTCAGCATCACTCCCATGTTTTATGTGGTCTCAATCAGTGGTATCAGAATTTAAATAAAAATCCCAATTTCACTAAATGAACAATGATTATCTGGATTCTGAAGCCGTCAGAAAAAAAAATCAGAAAGAAAAAAAAAACAACCAACAAACCCAGCTACGGTCTTTCCCAAGAGCAATTGCCCTTTCTGGCAGGAAGGGGTAAAAATAGAGGCAGCTCATTAATATGGCTTGGCAGTGCTTAATGGCAGCTGGTCTGAAGAGTTAGATCAGTGGGTCTTTCCAGCAGTACTCCCGGACCACTGCCAGCAGGTGTTGCTGTGTTCAACAAAATGAAAAGAAGTGGGGGTTGGGGGGTGGGGAGAAAAATATTTATAAAGAGAGAAATAGGTGTGAAAAAAAATTAGTCACTGAGTAAAGCTTTCATTAGGCCTTTGGTAAAGCTATACACAAACTCCCCGAGGCAATAAGGAGCATGCTCTGAAATGAATAATGCTTTTCACTTCACCTAAACTCCTTTCAGAAGTTGTCCTGCACAATAAATCACATACATGTTTGCTGTGCTTCACTCAGTAGCTTTCTCTTTTTGTCACAGACCACACACTTTCACATTGGGAATTCTCTGACCCACTGCTGTTGTGGGAGAAGCTCTGAACTGGCTGGGTGCTGCATCAGTAGGGGTGTGATGGTCAACAGCTGTCACACCAGCTGCTGTGAGTGGAACACGCACCACTGTGAGTCCAAGGAGAAGATAACTTACTTTCAGGGCAGTTTTTCCATCTCTGTAAAACCAATGCAATACAGGATCTCTCACTGAGCATATATCTGCTGCCAAATGGCAACAGTCACTGCACTACCAGTATTTAACTAATTTCAAAGAGTTTTAGGATGTCAGTTAAAACCAAACTCAGCCGGGTCCTGAGAAAAAATGAATTGCAAGCTGGCAAAACCCTTTGCCAAAACTCAGTTTTAGGACCTCCATTTCAAATAGAGTCCTGAGAATAGCATGCTCATACTCTGTTTCTCAAAGCATGTATCTCACTGTACCTGAAGTTAAAAAAAACCCACCAAAACCCCCCCCAGCTGTTCTTTTGTAACAACTGGAACCACCAAAGTCAGAAAAGCTTGCAGGAAAGCTACTGAAACCTGTTTCAAGAGGCTTCAATCCACAGCACGTTACAGCCTGTAAACTTATTATCTGCATATTAAACATGGGAAACAAAACAACCTATCTCGTCATATGTTTCCCATTAGCTTCTGATTTTTTGCTCATTCTCCCAAAGCTGTTGTGTGAATACAGCACAGGCACCAGTTGAGATCAATGCTGCTATAAGGACTCCTTGGTATCACTGTAAATTGAAAATTTAACATCTTTCTTCTCTGATCCACATCAGCCATATTCCAAGACAGATTAAACTTACATTACCAACAGGACATAAAAATACAATTATAAGTATGATTCGGGCCAAAAAAAAAAAAATCTGAAGGATGGGGATTTTCTGGTAATCAGTGGGTGTTTTGAATGAGTAAAGACTGCATGATCATGCCATTTGTCATAAACGGTACCACATAAAGCCACTTATTATGTGTGCTTAAGAAAGGAGATGGATCTTGGATTTACTTTGACCTTTATATATTACTTCTGTACTGCCTAATTGGCATAGTTATTTCTGATTTTCATTAATGCAAACTGAAATAAAAATTGCTTTTTATTTTATTCCACGTGTGTTAATATCACACTTGCAAAAAAATGTGATCTGTCATTCATTGTATCTTATTTTTAGATGTCTAAACAGTTTTTAATAGTGTGATGCAATCTGCACGTCAAGAAGCCAGGAGACTTGGACAAGAGTAAAATGATTCATTTTTTTAAGAGCTTTAAAGGGATCTTTCAATTATACAGAAGGGCATATTTATTCAGAGATTGAATTTTAAAAACCCATCCACAGAAAAAAAGATTCTTACTCTAAAGAATTTTCCTGAATTTGAAAAGAATACAAATTTGCAGATAGATTATCATATTTATATATGAAAGGAGAATAAAACAATATGCAAACTAGTAATTAAGTATCTGGCAAATACTATATTTGAATTAAATTAATGATATCTACATCTGATAATATATATATCTAGCTATGTAATAAAACAAGTTGGTGTGTGTCTTCCTGACTCATAATGTTTGCTTTCAGTCTGATTTTAAGTTCTGTTCTTTGAATGGATACAGAGATCACCACTGCAAGTTGAATCCACGATATTTTGTCATACTAGACAATTAGGAGTTTCCATTAGATAATTACCAGAAGTATGTCTCATACAGGAAAAACAGTCAATTGCTGATGTAACAGGATTAACCAATCCAGCACAGTGATCCGGCCCACTTGCTTTTGACAGACATTATATGTGAGTGTACACATCAGAAGTACAGTATAAAGCTTCGCATTATAAATACCACAAAGAGGAACTTCAGCAGTTCTTAATGCACAATACAGCAGTCTCCTTCTGAGAGTCAGGACTAGAGAGGTAAAACTTTAAATCAGCTTTTTTCTTTTAAAACTGAAACTTTTAATTTCTGTGCATGCTGTTGCATACTGCTAGGGCTATATTGAATGAATGCATATACAGAGCTTTGCAGCTCAGGTAATTTATAAAAAGAGTCTGAACCACCATTTCTGTATTTATTTGAACGCTATGTAATTTTGTACATATGTGTATCTGCATGTGGGTACAAATGAACTATATATCAGTGGTATGGGCAGACTCGCTTTTAGGGAGCAGTGGGTTTTAGAAAGTTATGCTTTAATGTAAAATCTGTCATCATCATGGCATGCAAGTAAAATACGCTATACCTATATGCAATGGAGATTGTCTGTGATACATGTACCTGTAGTATATGGCAAGCAACGTATACTCCACAGCAAGAACCCAAATCCACTTATCTGTATTTTATAATGATTTATGCCTATCCCTTACTTTTCATCATACACTGTTGGGATAGGTGCTATATTAGAACTATAAATAACTCCTTTAATTATGTCATCTGTTAGTATGTCTAATCATGAATGCATATTTTCATGTGAAATTATTTTCTTGTCCAATTAAACTTTTAGTTCTATTTCAAGCTGACTTTCAGACTTCGTATAATTAGAGCAGACTTTGGGCTGTTCACGAGATCCAAGAAATTTCAATGTATTATAGCAAGGTTTGTGTTACAAAGATGTGTTTATAAGAATGGCTGCAGGGTTTATAATGCTGACAGACCTGTAAGTGTAACAGTATATAACTGTATAGCAACTGAGGTCAGTAAAAAACAGATGAGGGTGTACTGTGGATGCCTTATAACAGTAAAAGACTTATAAAAGAGCTTAATTGAAAAGGACTTGCAATATATATAGCATTTGTAAAACTTTGGTTGATTGTTCAATTACTTCTGTATGTTTCATTTACTCTAATTCCTTGCCTGTCTCCCAGCCCATGTGCCTGTAGTCTTCTCATGGAAATTAGAGAGCTTACAATGTTTATATTTATAAGTTACTCCTTTCCACTGAAATACAGTGGTTGAAGGTAATATGCTGAAAGTGGAATATTTGCTGGGTAGGAGGTAAACATATCTGAAAAGACAGAGGTGTGTGAGAGAGAGAATGAAAGGAATAAAAAGAAAGGGTAAACACCAAAAAAGAAGAAGCTTTTCTAAGAAAATGTGAGCAAGTTAACATCTGGAGAGGAAGAACCTCAAAAGTTATAGTTATAGCTGTAATTTTCCCATTTTCCATTACCAAACTCATATGTGAGCAAGTTTGCTAACTTCAGCATTGCTGGATAAGGAACAGAATGGAGAGGCTACAGAATGTAAAGGTAACATGAAGCCATGGCAGTGACACAGGGAATGCCTTTTCACTGCAGAGCAAAACCCTCTCGGGCATTAACTGTCAAGGGGCTACCAACAATGGTTGAAACTCCCAGTCCTAGTAGTGCTTCAGATTTCTTTTCACTCCTGATATCTTATTCTAATATTATGATTGCTCTGTGTGGTTTAAATGAATGAAGAAAAAATTGCCTGGTAATAACAATGGGCCAAATGTAGAAGATCTTACTCAGCCTTCACTCAGACAGAATTATTATTGGCATCGATGAGGGATTTGCCTGAGTCAGAAGCAAGTATGATTTGGCCAGATGACATATAACACTTTTCACCTTCAAAGCATTTTTCAGGCATTGCTTGATTAACCCCAAACCTAAATATATCTGCCTGAGAACTTCTAGGCACAGACTAACATAGAAGTAGGGATATTCCTGGTGGGAGGGCATTACCTTTGCATGTCACAGATATGTGCTGTACCACATCCTGCTTAGGCTTTCAGTGCTGACTGCATATTACAGCTGGGAAGTGTATCATGTATTATAGAGCCCTCCAACTAACAATGTAATTTTGTGCACATCAGATCTCTTGCCAGTGTTGATAACCTCTAGCATTTAGAAGCGATCAGAAAAGATCTTTTCTTCTACTCAAGGCAGAATAATGTTCTGTCCAAAATATTTGGAGCCTCTGCCTTCATCCCTGTCTCATTCACAAGCTATTTAACATCTCCTGCTATCCCTAACAATACCAGGCAGGACCAAGAGCAAGGTGCTCATTAATTAAAGATTTCACTCTTTTTCATTCATTCATGTTTCCTCTGTTTAGTTAAGCCAGTGATACTGTTGAAGGAATAAAACAAACAAAGCAAAAGGAAAGAAAGGG
>NW_008655247.1:52840-55000 GCF_000695815.1 Acanthisitta chloris | reverse complement strand
CAGGAGGGTCAAACAGAGAGGAAAAAAAAGAAAAAAAGAGTACATTTACAGGAATGAGAATAGATTTTAGAAAGGGGGGAGGGAAGAAACCACGAGTAGTGATATTTGAAGAGAGGTGTGTGTTAGGGGAGCAATGAGCATAAGGAAGCCAGCCTGCCTGTTCCTCCCCCTTCCTAATCATAGCCTTTACTCACAGACAAAACTCCCTCCCTCTCTCATTCACTCACTCACTTTAGGCCAATCCGTCCTCTCTCTCTCTCTCTCTCCCTCTCTCTGTGTCTCTCTCCTACTCTGAGACAGAGTCAGAACTCTTCTCCCTGACAGCCACAAACATCTACAGCACTTATTGCATTCAGAGAGGGAACCTGAAAACAAAACTTCACAGAAAACTTTTGGTTCTTGTTCCAGAGAATTTGCTGAAGAGAAGGAAAAACAAACAAACAAACTAACTAACTAAACCGGCCCCCAAAAAAACTGTTCGTGAAGGGGGAGGAAAAGCAGGGCCTTTTAAAAAGGGAATCACAACAACTTTTGCTGCCAGGATGCCTTTGCTTTGGAAGAGAGGATTTCTGTTGGTGCTTTGCTGGATTATAGTGAGGAGTTCCCCAACCCCAGGATCCGAGGGGCGCAGTTCAGTCACTGACTGTCCATCATGTGCCCTCGCCACGCTCTCAAAGGATGTGCCCAGCTCACAGCCTGAGATGGTGGAAGCAGTAAAGAAGCACATACTGAACATGTTGCACTTGAGGGACAGACCTAATATCACCCAGCCGGTGCCCAAGGCAGCACTTTTAAATGCCATCAAAAAACTCCATGTGGGAAAGGTGGGAGAGGATGGTTATGTGGAAATAGAGGATGATGTTGGAAGAAGAGCCGAAATGAATGAAGTTGTGGAGCAAACCTCAGAAATCATCACTTTTGCGGAATCAGGTGAGTGCTTGAAAAACAAAACTGTAAAATCTCTTTTGTGCCAGAGCTTCAATTAACTTATTTTCTTCTCAGCAATAATGTTTTCTGCAAGGTTGTAGGATGAGACTTGGGGGAAGGGAGAAGGAGGACTGGGAAGGGGGAGGGGGGGATGTAGAACTCTGAAGGAATTTGATTTTTCTGACTTAGTCTTGGCTACAGATTACACTTGCTAAGCACAGTCAGCCACACAGGGAGGAAGCTCTCTAACCAATCTTGAGCATAAAGTCAGGCTGCAGCAGGGTCCTCTAAACTGTTCCTGTGAATCCAGAGTACTTGCAGTAAAGTACTGGATTCCAGAGTTGATGGTGAAAGAAAAAAGGCTGAAACCTTTCATGGCGGGGGGGCTATCAAGACAGAAAGTGAGCTGCAAACTACTTGAGAAACAACCCTTTAATGTAAAAAATTATAGTGAAAGTTATGAAATCAGATGAAGCAGCTTTAACTTTTAGAAGAGAGAGGGCTTTTTTTGTTGTGCTGGCTTCTTGTTTTTGGTGGGGTTTTTTTCCTTAATTTAACACAGCATCTTCGGCAATAAAGAGTTGCAGGGACTGTCAGATGACTTCAATAGAACTGGACAAGTTGCTGCAGCTGATCCAATTTGTAACGCAGACTTCTGCATGCTGGAAAAAAGATTCTGTTCTTAAAACAGTCCTGCCAAAAAATGCAACCTTGGTAGGGTGTATTTTGAACTCTTTCACAGTTCTTTTCCCCCAGCTCTTCAGCAGTAAGAGCTCAGAATATGTATATTTCCTAAGAAATAGCTTAAGACTCACATCAACTGCCTATAGGAAACAGCTCTAAAGTTGTACTTTACTATCTTGTTCATATATGAATAGGACCAGAACTCATTTTAATTCAATGTATATGTATGTGCATATTTATCTGTTAGTCTATGTGAGTATGTTTATACATGCATCTATAGCAGTATCTTGCAGTAACTCTATCATCTAACTAACAGCAACTTTTTATGATGCTGTCTAGCCAAAGCATTTTTCCTGTTGCCAAGATGGTTTTAAAAGAATGTCATTGTTTTGTTTGGTACAGCATATGGTAGGCAAAGTATGCAAAGGAACTCCAAGCATTTTTGTTTAAAAGTTTGCTGCAGCAGTATAAACAATTAAGACAACACTCAGAGTTTCCAGTCCTGAAAACCTGTTGACTCAGATGTTCTGATTGCAGGGAAACCATGCA